>NC_079516.1:30878169-30954575 GCF_000801105.2 Raphanus sativus
TGATACTCATCAAATGGATTGCACCCTCTTGTTCTAAGAGTAGATAACTAGAGCATAGATCACTAGGATCTTAGATTATCTTGAATTATCCATTTGAGCGATGCCTGTTTCCCGTTGAGAAGAACGACAGTTCCTCCTTGAGACCTTGTGGTCATATTCGGTTCGCGCCTAGGCAGATCTAGAAGCCGTCGATCGATAACCCGACTGGTGAATCGATCGGCGCCGCGAAAGGTGTATCGCTCGATATCTCAAAAGGATATCGACCGAATCTTTTTCTGTGTCCATCATGCGAAAGGTGTGGGCCAGAGATCTAGATATTTTAACCAGTGATTCATTCACATATGTTAAGCGGCTGAGATCTATAGTATCATGCAAGCCAACTGTTAAAGCATTTATAGAGATTATAATCTCCATTCCTGAATAGAAACCCTATGTCTAGAACTCTTTATCCCATTTAAACACCCATCATATTGTTTAGTTAGAGCAACTACCTTGCTCATTTTAGGAATTGTTATTTTCATTTCTATCATATAAACCAACCTTGCCTAGAATTGATTAGTAGATTTTATTTAATTTGTTCCCTAGCTCCTCGTGATTCGATCCCTAAGTACTACAGCTGTACCTCTTATTTGAGAGAGTAAGCTCTACTGGGTAATTTGAGCACAATCAACAGGATCACTGACATCCCGGGCCGACATCAAAAACGCCTTCCTGCGTAATTTCTTTGATGAGGCACGCGCTGAAGACTTAAGAAGCAAAATCGCCACTTTCGCGCAAAAGCCTAGTGAGACTTTTAAAGACGCGTGGATCAGATTCAAATTCTTCCAGCGAGACTGTCCACACCATGGATTCAATGAAGTGCAGCTGCTAAGCACTTTCTACAGAGGTATCGCCTTAAGGTATCAGATGGCTCTTGATACTGCTAGTGAGGGGAACTTCAACACTAGGAATCCAATAGAGGCTGTGAGACTTATTGAGATCCTAGCCAATAGCAGCAGCACCAAGAACACTGACTCTGACAAGAAGAAATCGGTTTGCAGCCATCGGGGAAGACCAGATGAATGAAGTCAGAGCCAAGATAGATGCTTTACATGCATTTCTGGGGCAGCCAGTCTGCTCAGATGAAGAAGGAGAGGCTAGAGAGGATGATACAGAGAAAGATGTGAACTACATTGGAGGTACTGGATTTCAGAGATATGGAAACCAGAGTGGAAACAGAAACTTTTTTGGCAGTGGTCAGAAGAGTAACTACAACCAGAGTTCACAGTATCAGAAACCCTTCACCAACACAAGGAACTACGGCAACTCAGCTTACCAAAACCCACCGCCACTAACCCAGGAGAGTAAGTTTGATGCCATGATTGATAGAGTTCTGGAAGGTCAGCAGAAGCTTACAGTAGACTTCAATGGGAAGATTGATTATGTCTTCAACAATCTGACCACGAGGATAGACACCATTTGCACTCAAGTTAAGAAACTTGAGACACAGATTGTCCAAACTGAAGACTCTATCAGGAGGATTGGAACTTCTAAGGAAGTAGGGGAAGGAAATAGGAAACACCACGTCAATTCTATCATAGATGATGATTTCTGGCAAGTGGTGAAACAGGAGAAGCTACAAGAAGGAGACTGTGAAGTGGAAAGTTCACTAAGTCTCGGTGGATCACAATGGTGTCGATCGACACCAACTAGTCCACATCGATCGACATCGACGATGTCATTTCCGGATACGATTGCAGATTGCAATGCGGTTAGGATATTGACACATGCTGAATTCACGGCTTCTCATCCATACCCACCCACCCACACCTACGAAGATATTGACCGACGAGACGAGCCACTCATCGATCGACACAAAGACGAGAACCGTATCAATCGACCCTTTTCTCCACCTATCGATCGACACGCACCTCTCACATACCGAGTGCAACTACCATCGATAGTAAGCAACCGAATCAATGCACTCAGACCCACACCGAAACCACAAGCTAACCCTACCGAAAGCACTGGTAACCCTTCAGACACTACACCTACATCAGAGGGAACTGAAGGAAGAAGGTTAAGGAGTAGGAAGGAGAAGATTCCTAAGAACCTTAAGAGGGAAGCTAATGCAAAGGAGATTGATGGTTTCACTAAGAGAGTTATCGGAATCCCACCAGAGAAACCTTTTGAGGAGGTTTATTTCACAAGCAGATTGTGATGTTCTTCAGAGAAACAAGGGAGACTGAAACTGACATTAGGAGAAGGTTTGACAATGTCAGAGAAGATATGAGGAAAAGGATTACTTTGCCGAAGAAGAGTGATCCTGGGAAGTTTGCAATACCATGTGTGTACAAGGGATTGAATTTCCTCATGCACTATGTGACACTGGTTCATCAGTCAGCATCTTACCAAAGGTCATGGCAGACCATCTGGGCCTGCAAGTAGAGCCTTCACCAGAGATATTTACTTTCGTGGATTACTCTCAGATAAACTCTGGAGGCTTCATCAGAGACCTGGAGGTACATATTGGTAATGCTATCGTCCCTGTGGATTTTCATGTCCTAGACATCAAGCTTAATTGGAACTCTTCCCTCTTACTTGGAAGAGCATTTATGGCTACAGTAGGAGCCATATGTGACATGAACACCAACAGGATGTGCTTGACTATGATAGATCCAGAGATCCACTACGACCCTGTCAAGCTTGGCAAACCACCAGCCAAATCAGTGGTAAAGGAAGATGATACTGGTATCATCGCAGTTTGTCATTGTGAAGTCGAGTACGAGACATATTATTCGGGATCGATCGACAGTACTTTAACATCATCGATCGACACTTGCAAGTCAGAGGAGATCGACAAAAAATATAGATCATCGATCGACATAGACCCACCAGATGATGAACTAGATCTACCAGATCATTGCTACCCAAATTTCGCCATCCCACCCAGCCGAAAGGAAGATGATTACTCAGTAAGGAGTTGGGCAGATAGCGGATTTCATGAGAGTTTTGCAGTAGACATAGCCACCTCTTCCCACAATGGAGACCACAGTGAAGAACATGATGCACACTATTGGGAAGAGAGAGCGTGGGAAAATTACTTGGAGAATGACAGATTTGCAATTCGATTCCCAAAATCGATCGACATCAAACGCCCAACATCGATCGATTATCTACTTCATCCAGCAAAACGACATCGTCCATCGATCGACATCGCTAGTATCACATCGATCAATATTAACCCGGACGACTTGAAAGACAAAATCGGAATTTCACCGATTAGGGCAACACATGGGTATAAAAGGTTAACAACTCAAGCCACGAAAATTCAAAACTTTTCACCTTCTACCCAGCAGCTTCCAGCATTCAGAAACCTATCAATGGAGGACTGCAACAACATGTACAATCGATCCAACCGTGCAGCTAGACGTGCACCATCGATCGCCACCACCACATCCCCATCGATCGACACCTTCAACAGAGCTCAACCTCGATCTCATGAACCTTACGATATCAGGAACGTTTCACTAACACCTGATGAATTTGGAATTTTCAGGGACACAGATGGCTATGCAAGAGCAATGGATGGAAGAGTTCTGAACATAACCAGAGAGGACATAGCAAACATCCTCCAAGTTGCTAATGGACCAGAAAACCTGTTCACACAGCAACATAGCCATCCAGACATCCTAAATCACGTCCAGGACAACCACAACACCAACACAAGGGAGGATACAGTTCCTCGACACTTCGGTCAACCTAGGAATTCACCATCGATCGACATCGTTTCAACACCATCGATCGACGGCGGATATCCCGGATCGATCGACAGACCAAGAGTCAGATCGCCCGACAGACGATTGGAGTTTGACGACGTGCCTTCAATACTGATGGATCCAGGAGATTCAAATGGAAAGCTAAGGATGAATATGGTGTCTACAGAGATGAGTTTGGCTATGCTAGAGGAGTAGATGGTGAGATCATCCATGTTACCAAGGAGCAAGTAAAGAGAATTCTGGATAGAGCATCCCTTTTTCACAGAGGTTGCTTACGCCTTCCAATACACACACGCCCTTACCATGCATACACACCACCACCAGTACCCTACAGTAGAGAGGAGATAGATGATATGGTGACTGATGTATGGAGAGCTCAGGCACACCTTGAGGCAAACATGAACACATTGGTGGAAGACACTATCCAGCCTTTGGATGTCAGTTACAAGGGCTTCCAGAATGATATGGCTGAGATAAGAGTGGAGCTTGGAAACATATTGACCATGCTTGAGAAAGAGGCTACGCCACCAGTATCGACCGACAGACTACCTGTACCATCGATCGACATCGCAAGACTACATCCATGGACCGACCAGAATGTTCATCACCTAAGAAAGATGAATGGGAGGTTGCTTACATCAATACACGGATTGGAGACGTCTACAGCCCTCTCAACAACAATGTCGAATGGTTAAGCAAGAGAATCGATCTTCTACAGAAAGAGTTGGATACAATTCGCCAGAATGACCAAGCTAAGAATGCTACTTATCCATCGATCGACACACATTCTTCACCGTCGATCGACAAAAGGTTCGCAGAACTGGAAGATAGGATGAAAGCGTACGTAAGGAAGCATGAAATTTTCAGTTCACCTATCCTGCGATGCCAGCACACAATGTCACGGCAGCTGGACAAGCTAGAAAGAGACATGAGCATAGTTCAAGATTATATTGATCTTCGTGACATAAACGAAGCATCGATCGACAGGCCTAGACCAATATCGATCGACAGCGAGCCACCACCAGCGAAGAGAGCATGCACTGCGGCAGAAGTTGATGATATCAAAGATCAGCTTTACGAAGCTAGGAATTCTATGGAAGAAAGACTCATCGAAAGAAGTGATGACATTGAAGACACTCTCAACGAAAGAGTGACCAACCTTTGCAGAGCTACTGGTCTCTTGAAGAATGAGATACGCAGTATGCAGGGAAATCTTGAGTACCAAGGCCAACGTTTAGAATCGATCGACACAGTTGATACAGAGTCGATCGACAGCGATCCCAGCGAAACGACCGACGTACAAGTTGTAGCATCGATCGATACCGCATCTTTGGCAGATCAGGATCAACAGATTCAAGACCAGCACGACAAAGACCAACATGCAGAACTACCTGAGCATTCTAGATTTGATTTCTATCAGCATCAGTTAGACACAGAGGATTTGGTCAGAAGGTTGCAAGTCATCAAAGCCGATTTAGCAAAGATATCTCCTAGATGGACAAGATCAGGTGATGCCACAAGAAGCTTCACTGCTGCTGAGTCCAAAAATGAGGGAAATGTTTGCCCACCAGCAAACAACAACCCCCACTGCACCCCATGAGTCACTCACATACCACAGTCAAGCTAAATGACTATAACTAAGCGCTGAGTGGGAGGCAACCCACTATTAGGTTTTCTTTTATTTTTCTTTATTTTATTTCATTTTTCATTTTTGCTTTTATTTTTTTCAGATTTATTTTGCAGTTTTTATTAGATCCAAGTAGAATTATAATTCCATCGACCGACATTCACCATCCATATCGCTCGACACCACACGACCATTACTAACGATCGACGTATACCACTACGAATCAATCGACATCTTGTCGATCAGGTTTATTCATTCTAACTTGTTATATTTATTAATTATGTTTTATTTTATTTACCTCACCACCGGCTGTGTTACACTGATACAGTGTAATTTAAGTCTGGGGGGAGTTTACTAATATGTGTTTTTATTATGGTTTTTATTCAAATTGTTTTTCAAAATTATTTTTCGCATAAGTATTAAATAGGAACATTGATATAGATTTATATTTGATTGTCTGACCACTCTTTAGCACCATTCTAGATTACTGATTGCAGATAGTACTAAAGATTCTAAAGTGGATCAACCTGCCATCTATATTCACTAGCTAAGATTGTTTGAAGGAACCAAAGCTGACCTCCAACACTAATACTGACTTATTTTCTTGTCTTGGGGCTTGGAAATCACTGGATCGGAATCCTCTTACAAGTCTGGAAGGTAAAAAGTCGGTGTGTTTCTGGTTCCTTCCTTCTCTCTCTTCAGCGTCTCAAGATCTAAGTTTATGTTATACAAGATTGAAATGATTTCTTGAGTGGCAGAGGGGTAGGAGTGTCTTCTGCGACCCTAGTATTCTAAATCTCAGGGATGATCACACATTGTGGAAACGAGGGATAGGTTGAGTACCAAACCCCATTATTCGCTACACTTTGCCAAAAATGTATGAGTTACAATGCAAATGTCAATGAGATGGACTAGATAACCTATGTGGCATCGAAACCTGTTGAAATTGAAACTAATAAGAGATTCAGAGAAGAGAGATGAGGGGAGAAAGGGACCAGAGAACACTACATGTGTGTTCAGATACTTGTTTGAGTTGAATCCATGTATCTTTTGATCGATACTCCCAAGGTAAAGCCTGCACTTTTATTTTATGTTAAGACCTTGTGTTCATATTCCTCCTTGAGACCTTGTGTTCATATTCGGCTCGCCCTAGGCAGATCTAGAAGCCGTCGATCGATATTCCGACAGGTGAATCGATCGGCGCTGCGAAAGGTGTATCGCTCGATATCTCAAAAGGATATCGATCGACTCTTTTTCTGCGCCAACGTTACGACAGTTGAGGCCAGAGATCTAGATTATTTAACCAGTGATACATCACTTGAGTTAAGCGGCTGAGATCTATAGTATCATGCAAGCAACTTGTTAAAGCATTTATAGATATTATAATCTCCATTCCTGAATAGAAACCCTATGTCTAGCACTCTTTATTACATTTAAACAACACATCAAATTGTTAGTTAGAGCAACTACCTTGCTCATTTTAGGAATTGTTACTTTTATTTCCATCATATAAACCAACATTGCCTAGGATTGATTAGTATATTTTATTTAATTGGGTCCCTAACTCCTCGTGATTCGATCCCTAAGTACTACAGATGTACCTCTTATTTGAGAGAGTAAGCTCTACTGGGTAATTTGAGCACTATCATACATCGATCTACAACTCTGGATGAGTATCGATCGATTATAATCGCAATGTTGACTTCCGACTTGGTCTTACATGGTCAACTCGGGTGTATCATCTCTTGCACTCCAAAATGCTCCAAAAACATCACTTTCTCACAAAATGCTCCTGAACCTGAAAACATACCTAACAGGCTAGAAAATAGATTAAATATATAATAAAATACTAGTATACCATGGTTAAAAACGGGTAAAATCCATGGTATATCAGGGAGCTCAGGGATTTGAGGTTCTCCGGTGGAATATTAGAGACCGGCGCATGCTTTTGGCAATGATTGCAGAGTTTAGCCTGTTTAAGGGCATCCCTTCCCATGATTGGCCAATAGTAACTAGCCGTTCTGGCTCTGAGTACCAAGCTTCGACCACTGGAGTGAGAACCACATTCTCCTTCGTGGAGCTCTTCTACTATTCTAGCAGCTTCTCTAGGGGTGAGACATTGAAAGTAGGGTCCAAAGAAGGACCTTCTGTATAGTTTCCCTTGGGAGAGGCAATATCTGGTTCCTTGCCTCTTTATCTTTCTGCTTTCGTCTCGATCTGCAGGCAGGGTATCATTCCTGAGATAGTCGATGATGGGGGTCATCCAGGTTTCACCTTCGTCCACAACGGATACTTCTTCAAGCTCCGCCTCTTTCTCCGTTGTGGGCCATTGGAGTACTAGCAATGGAATGCTCATATGGCTCATAGTCTCTAGGGCGGACCCTAGATTAGCTAAAGATTCGGCCTGGGAATTGTGTTCCTAAGGGATTTTAGTAAGCTTACAGTTTCGGAACCTGTCGAGCAGGCGTTTAGCCACAAATAGGTACCTGATAATGCTCATGTCTTTAGCCTGATAAACTCCTTGGACCTGGCTTATGATTAGCTGCGAGTCGCTGAAAACCTGGATGTCTTCTACTCCCATCTGTTTGGCAAACGTCAGTCCTGCTATTAAAGCCTCGTACTCGGCTTCGTTGTTTGTCGCCTTGAAGTTGCATTGTACGGCCCTTGAGGCTGATTCTCCTGTAGGGGAAGTCAGGACTAGGCCTACGCCTGCACCCCTTACGTTACTAGACCCGTCCACATATAGGGTCCATTCGCCTTTTCCCCTTTGCTGTCGCGAAGCTTCACTTCCTGTTCCAAGGCTGGGAGCATGGCAGGAGAGAATTCGGCCACAAAGTTAGCTAGGATTTGTGACTTAATGGCCGTAACTGGTCGAAAGATCACGTCGTATTCCCCTAGTTCTATGGCCTATTTTGCGAGTCGTCCATACACTTCTGGCTTGTGAAGGACTGCTATGATAGGGAAAGAGGTGACCACCACGATTTGGTGAGCCTGGAAGTAGAGGCGTAGCTTTCGGACCGATATAACCAATGCAAGGGCTAGTTTTTCAAGGTGACTATAGCGAGTCTCCGCGTCTAGTAGCAACTTGCCTACGTAGTAGATAGGATGTTGTTTCCTTCCTTCTTCTCTCACAAGGACCATGCTAACTGCGTGTTCTGACACTGCCAGGTAGAGCAATAGGACTTTCCCCTCCAAGGGTTTTGATAGGAGAGGTGGAGTAATGAGGTAGGCCTTAAGGTCAGATAGGGCAAACTCGCACTTGTTGGTCCATCGAAAATCTTTAGGATCCTTCAAGACCTCGAAGAAGGCGTGCGACTTATCAGACAGCCTGGAGATGAACCTGCTTAAGGCGGTCATCCTACATGTTAACCTCTGGACCTCCTTCACGTTGCGAGGGGAAGGTATCACTTGGATGGCCCTTACCTTATCTGGGTTGGCTTCAATGCCCCTATAGGTGACTATATACCCAAGGAACTTCCCAGAGCTAACCCCAAACAAGCATTTCGAAGGGTTAAGCTTCATGTTGTACCTCCTATGGGTGGTGAATGCCTGCTGAAGATGTGATATATGATCTTCGGCGTCTAGGGAATTTACCAGGATGTCGTCGATCGACACAGTTACCACTGGATCGACCGACAGATCTCCCAGCGAAACGACCGACGCACGTGTTGTAGCATCGATCGACACCGAGTCCTTGACAGACCGAGATCAGCTAACTCATGACCAGCATAACACCTTACAACATGAAGAACTGTCCAAGCATTCAACAAATGATTTCTACCATCATCAGTTCGACATGGAAGATTTAGATAGAAGGTTACAAGTCATCAAAGCAGATTTAGCAAATATGCATCAAAGATGGACTAGATCAGATGATGCCACAAGAAGCTTCACTGCTACTGAGTCCAAAGATGAAAGAGACGTTTGCCCACCAGCAAACAACTTCTCCTACCACAACTGAGTCACACACCACCAAAGTCAAGCTAAATGACTATAACAAAGCGCTGAGTGGGAGGCAACCCACTATTAGGTTTTATTTTATTTTTAGGTTTTTTGTTACATTTTTACTTTTATTTTTCGCATTGGTTTTTGCAGATTTTTAAGATCCAAGTAGAATGATGATTCCGTCGACCGAGACAATCAAGTCGCATCGCTCGACACCACACGACCATCACTAACGATCGATGTATCTCTATACGTATCAGTCGACGCCATCACGGTCAGGTTTAGTCGTTCTATCTTGTTACATTAAGTACTTATGATTTATTTCTTCACTTCACTCCGGCTGTGTTATACTGGGACAGTGTAATTTAAGCTGGGTGGAAGTTTACTAATATTTGTTTTATTTTGGTTTTTATTTAAAAATGTTTTCAAATTATTTTTCGCATAAGTACTAAAATGGGGATATTGATATTGATTTATACTTGATTATCTAACCACTCTTTAGCACCATTCTAGATTTACTGATTGCAGATAGTACTAAAGATGCTAAAGTGGATCAACCTGTCACCTATATACACTTACTAAGATTGTTTGAAGGAACCAAAGCTGACCTCCAAAACTAATACTGACTTTATTTGCTTGTCTTGGGCTTGGTAATCACTGGATCGGAATCCTCTTACAAGTCTGGAAGGTAAAAAGTCTGTGTGTTTCTGGTTCCCTTCCTTCTCTCTCTTCGGCATCTCAAAGATCTAAGTTTATGTTATAGAAAATTGAAATGATTTCTTGAGAGGCAGAGGGATAGGTAAATTACATGCGACCCCATTACCCCATTATTCTAAATCTCAAGGATGATCACACATTGTGGAAACGAGGGATAGGTAAATTACCTGGGACCCCATTATTCGCTACACTTTGTCAAAATGTATGAGTTACAATTGCAATGTCAATGAGATAGACTAGATGACCTTTGTGGCATCAAAACCTATTGAAATTGAAAGTAATAAGAGATCCAGAGAAGAGAGATGAGTGGAGAAAGGGATCAGAGAAGATTACCTGTGTGTTCAGATACTTGTTTGAGTTGAATCCATGTGTCCTTTGATCGATACTCCCAAGGTAAAGCCTGCACTTTTATTTTATGTTAAGAAATGAGGTTAGTAGAAGGGAATGTAAGATAAGATTTGCTAAGTTGTGAACTAGATGAATTTGGTTGCTAAGCTAGGATAATGAATAATGAACTTCTGTGATTAGGATGTTTAGATATGAATTGCAAACCCATAGAGTTATGACTTCAATGTTTTGAATCCTTGAGTCCCTACTATTTTCAAACCTTTTCCAGAGACTACTGAGTTTTTGCTTGAGGACAAGCAAATGAGTAAGTCTGGTGGAGTTGATATACCATGGATTTCATCCATTTTCTACCATGGTACAATGATATTTTTATTATGTACTAATATGTTTTCTAGCCTGTTAGGTATGTTTTCAGGTTCAGGAGTGTTTCGTGATAAAGTGATGCTTTTGGAGCATTTTGGAGCACACAAGATAATACTCCCGAGTTGACCATTTAAGACCAAGTCGGAAGTCAACATTCAGTGAAGAATCGATCGATACTCATCCAGAGTTGTCGATCGATGTAGCTGTGAAGATCCGCGTACGTGAAGATTATAATCGATCGATACACATCAAGTGTTGTCGATCGATAGCGAGGACGAAATGGTTTAGCCGACTACTTCACCAAGACTTCACCAAACTACGAGATTTCCCCTGGCGAGTTTTTAACCTAATGGAAATGTTTAAATACCATGCTTAAGGGTTTTTGAAGGCAAGCAAGCTTTTGAAGGCAGAAGCAAAAGCAAGCAATCAGAGAGTGTGAGAGAAAGCTAGAGTTTTATTTGTTTTGAGAGATTAGAGAGATCATTGAGAGATTTGTGATTGAACTCCATTTATTTTCTATTCTCTATCTAATGCAATTTCTTTACCTATCTTGTGTTATGAATTGCTTAGTTATGTCTGAGTAGTCTACTTGTTAGATCTAGGGTTTAAATAGGTTTGTGGGATTAGCCCCAAACTATAATTGCTAAGTTGTGATATTCATCAAATGGATTGCACCCTATGTTTGTTCTAGAGTAGCTAACTAGAGCATATATCACTAGGATCCTTATATCTTGAATTATCTGTTTGAACTAGTTTGTATCCTGTTGAGAAGAGCGACAACCCTCCTTGAGTCCTAGTGTTCATTATCGGCTCACGCCTAGGCATTTCTAGAAGCTGTCGATCGATATCCCAACTGGACAATTGATCGGCGCTGCGAAAGGTGTATCGCTCGATATCTCTAAAGGATATCGATCGACTCTTTTTCTGGTTAACAGACGACTGTTGAGATCAGAGATCTACTTATTTAACCAGTGACACATAACTGACTGTTAAGCGGCTGAGTTCTTTAATATCATGCAAGCAACTTATTAGGCATTTATAGATATTATAATATCCATTCCTGAATAAAGCCCTATGTCTAGCACTCTTCATTATCATTTAAACAACCATCATATTGTTAGTTAGAGCAACTAGCTTCCTCATTTAGGATTGTCATTTTACATTTCCATCATAAAAACCAACTTCACTTAGGATTGATTAATTGATTATATTTAATTGGTTTCCTAGCTCCTGGTGATGCGATCCCTAAGTACTACAGCTGAATCTCTTATTTGAGAGAGTAAGGCACTCATTATGGTAATTTGAGCCGTATCAAGGAATTCAGAAACCGTGGTCTTGACATGTACCTCCGTGGGTATCACAGCTTCTGCACCGTAGACAAGTGAGAAAGGAGTCTCTTGGGTAGCCGTCTTCGGGGTAATCCGATAGGCCCAGAGTACTCCGTGTAACTCTTCTGCTCATCGCCCATGGGCGTCTTCCACGCTCTTCTTGAGCATTTTCACCACTGTCTTGTTGGTGGATTCTGCTTGCCCGTTTGATTGAGGATATCGTGGTGCTGGATAGTAGAGCTTGATATTCCAGTCCTTGCAAAACTTTCAGAAGATGTAGCTTGTGAACTGGGGTCCATTGTCGGTGACAATTTCATGAGGGGTTCTGAAGCGTGTGATCACATTTGTCCATAGGAACTTCCTGATATGCAGGTCCGTTATCTTAGCTAGTGCTTCAGCTTCTACCCATTTTGTGAAATAGTCAGTCACCACTAGGAGAAAGACCTTCTGCCCCGGTGCCATATGGAATTTCCCCAAGATATCCATGCCCCACTTCTGAAAGGGCCAAGGGGAGCTCAGAGATTTGAGGTTCTCCGGTGGAAGATTAGAGACCGGCGCATGCTTTTGGCATCGATATCAGAGTTTAGCCTGTTTAAGGACGTCCCTTGCCATGATTGGCCAATAGTAACTGGCCCTTTTGGCTCTGAGTACCAAGCTTCGACCACTTGAGTGAGAACCACATTCTCCTTCGTGGAGCTCTTCTACTATTCTAGCAGCTTCTCTAGGGGTGAGACATTGCAAGTAGGGTCCAGAGAAGAACCTTCTGTATAGTTTCCCTTGGGAGAGGCAATATCTGGTTCTTGCCTCTTTATCTTTCTGCTTTCGTCTCGATCTGCAGGCAAGGTATCATTCCTGAGATAGTCGATGATGGGGTCATCCAGGTTTCACCTTCGTCCACAACGGATACTTCTTCAAGATTCGCCTCTTTCTCCGTTGCGGGCCATTGGAGTACTAGCAATGGAATGCTCATATGGCTCATAGTCTCTAGGCAGACCCTAGATTAGCTAAAGCGTCGGCCTGGGAATTGTGCTCCTAAGTGATTTTAGTAAGCTTACAGTTTCGGAACCTGTCGAGCAGGCGTTTAGCCACTGATAGGTACCTGACAATGCTCGGGTCTTTAGCCTGATAATCTCCTTGGACCTGGCTTATGATTAGCTATGGCCCATTTTGCGAGTTGTCCAGACACTTCTGGCTTGTGAACGACTGCTATGATAGGAAAAGAGGTGACCACAACGATTTGGTGAGCCTGGAAGTAGAGGTGTAGCTTTCAGACCGATATAACCAATGCAAGGGCTAGTTTTTCAAGGTGACTATAGCGAGTCTCCGCATCTAGTAGCGACTTGCTTACATAGTAAATAGGATGTTGTTTCCTTCCCTCTTCTCTCACAAGGACTATGCTAACTGCGTGTTCACTGCCAGGTAGAGCAATAGGACTTCCCCCTCCAAGGGTTTTGAGAGGAGAGGTGGAGTAGTGAGGTAGGCCTTAAGGTCAGATAGGGCTAACTCGCACTTGTTGGTCCATCGAAAATCTTTAGGATCCTTCAAGACCTCGAAGAAGGCGTGCGACTTATCAGACAGCCTGGAGATGAACCTGCTTAAGGCGGCCATCCTACCTGTTAACCTATGGACCTCCTTCACGTTGCGAGGGGAAGGTATCACTTTGATGGCCCTTACCTTATCTGGGTTGGCTTCAATGCCCCTATGGGTGACTATATACCCAAGGAACTTCCCAGAGCTAACCCCAAACAAGCATTTCGAAGGGTTAAGCTTCATGTTGTACCTCCTATGGGTGGTGAATGCCTGCTGAAGATGTGATATATGATCTTCGGCGTCTAGGGACTTTACCAGCATGTCGTCGATGTAGACCTCCATGGTTTTCCCGATCTGATCGGCGAACATCATGTTGACGAGTCTTTGATAGGTAGATCCGGTATTCTTCAACCCAAAAGGCATGAACTTGTAGTAGTAGATGCCCCTAGATGTCATGAACGAAGTCTTCTCTTGATCATCCAGATGCATTAGGATCTGATTGTATCTTGAGAATGCATCCATGAAGCTCATTAGTTGGTGGCCAATGGTTGCATCAATTAGCTTATCGATATGAGGTAAAGGGAATGGGTCCTTAGGACATGATTTATTAAGGTCTGTGAAGTCAATACAGACTCTCCACTTCCCATTCTTCTTCCTCACGACTACTACATTAGCTAACCATTCCGGGTATTGCAGGTTCTTGACCTCCTCGTTGATGATTTCATCCCTTTCAGGGGCAAACTTCCTCATCTTCTGTCTGACGGGAGGATGTAGAGGATCCACCTGGAGTTTGTGCATGATGACATCGGGGTCGATCCCGGGCATATCTTCATGAGACCAAGCGAAGCAATCGGAGTTAAATCGTAAGAAGTCGATTAACCTCCGCCTTAATCCTTTTGTGAGCTTAAAACATATCTTCAGGTTTCGTTCTGGGTTTCCTTTTACCAAGGGTACCTCATCCATCTCCTCCACTTCCGGCTCTTCCGTATGCTGGGCCGAAAGCTTCTTTTGTAACTGCTATAAGACATGGATCTTCCCCTTTAAGGTAGTTTGATAGCAGGACCTAGAATTCTCTTGGTCTCCTTTGATCACCTTAATGCCCCAGGGGGTCGGAAACTTGATCAACTGATGGATAGTTGAGGGTACGGATCCTATATCATGGTTCCGGGGCCTTCCTAATATCACATAATAGGTGGAAGGGCAGTCGACGACTAGGAACTTCATGGCCTGGTTTATCCCTTCGGCGTATATCGGGAGGAGAACTTCCCCCAGAAGCCTACAAGAGGGGTCGCCTTCCTTGTTAGTGCCTTAGGTTCTAGCCCTAGATCGGCATAGGCCGAATGGAAGATGATGTTGCTGGAGCTCCCATTGTCTACTAGTATTCGCTTGACCAAGCAGTTTGCTGTGGTAAGTGAAATGACAAGGGCGTCTTGGTGAGGGGCTAGGCCTTCTCCTGATCCTTTGCGGTAAAACTGATCTCATCCGTTCCTAGGAGCAGTCGCTTAGGACCTTCGGCCTCTTGGACTTTCCTGGCATTGCGAGTGCTTCTTTTGTCGGCAGCACTACTGATCCCACTCCCTTCCGATCCGCCTGAGATGACATGGATCACCCGGTCTTGTTGCGGTGGCAATGCAGGGGCTGCTTCGGCAGGAAGACCAGGGCCTTCCTTATTTAAGAGGTTCCTAGCCTTGTCTGAGAGGAATTCCTCAGGTGGCCTCTCTTGAGAAGCTCGTTGACCTCTATCTTCAGGGTTATGCAGTCCTTCGTGTTGTGGCCGTGATCATTATGGAATTCACACCATTGTTTAGGATTCCGGTTGGAATCCGAGGCCTTCATCTTTGGGGGCCATTTTACTTGTTGGCCCATTTGTCGTAGGATACCTATCAACTCCAGATCGAAAGGTGAGAGATATCGGGCCATGCAGACACTGTCATTCCTTCGGGTCTGGCCGAAGGACGATTTTGGTACCTGCCCCTGCCCGGATTACTTGTCTCCTTCATAGGCCTAGGATGGAAGCCTTCGTCGCGATCATTCCTCGCTGGCTTAGAGGGCTTCTGATCTTGCTTCTGGTAGGCTTTGGCCCTGCTTGCGACATATTCCTCCCACCTTACTTGAGCCCAGGCGCAAGACAAGACATCTTCCATGGTCTTACACTTGTATTTGGCCAGCTCCTTGTAAAGATCTCCTTTTGGGAGTAGACACCTTTTAAAGGCTGAGATGGCTGTATCCGCATTGCATTCGGGGATGGCCACCTTCTCTTGGTTGAAGAGCGTTATATAGGCCCGTAATGGTTCGGTCCTATGCTGGATAATCTCATAAAGGTCATCCCAGTTTCTATCCAGATTATGGCTAATGGCGAATTGCTCCACAAACTTGTCGCTAAGGGTTGCGAAAGACCTGATGGACTTAGTAGGAAGGTTTATGTACCATTGAAGGGCAGGACCTGTCAGGGTTGATCTGAATCCCTTGCACATGGTAGCTTCTCTTGCTTCTCTAGGGATCGCTATGGCCAGCATTCGTTGCTTGTACTGAGCATCATGGTTATCTGGATCACCAGTGCCTTCGTACATCTTTACGCTCGGGAAGGAGAACTTGCGCGGCATCTCCACCGAGGCGATCTCCTCTATGAAGGGCGTGTCGGAGTAGGACCCGGGATTGCTTCTCAGAATAAGGGGAACTACCCCTGGAAGCCTCTCCACCATAGATTAGATCGTGCCAAACTTTTCGGAGACCACCCTTTCAAGGTAGGCAGCTAGTGCCGGATCCGAGATCGCGGGATCATCGGGTGAGTATTCCTCATCTTCCGTATCGGTGTCGCTGTCTACTTGCATTCGGGTTGCATCCTGAGTAGTCTCCCGGCTATCGGGTTCGTCACCCGCAGTGATGGATCATCGGGATGCTGCACTTCCGTCTCGGGGTGTGCTGAGCGAAGCCATAGGTCGGATCTTAGTCCAAAACCTCTTTTGTTTGTGGCTGGTTTCACCGAGGGCTTGATTCTCTTGTCGAAGGACAAGGTTTCCGGCCTCCATAGCGTCTAGCTTCTCGGCGCTTTGTTGCAGCTGCTTGGAGTGTTCTCCAAGCTGGTCTTTTAGGGTTTGAACTTCTTGCAAAAGTTCCGGATCTCCAGACATCATCTCTTGAACTTTGTGGAGGGCGTCTTGGTGAGGGGCTAGGCCTTCTCCTGATCCTTTGCGGTAAAACTGATCTCATCCGTTCCTAGGAGCAGTCGCTTAGGACCTTCGGCCTCTTGGTCTTTCCTGGCATTGCGAGTGCTTCTTTTGTCGGCAGCACTACTGATCCCACTCACTTCCGATCCGCCTGAGATGACATGGATCACCCGGTCTTGTTGCGGTGGCAATGCAGGGGCTGCTTCGGCAGGAAGACCAGGGCCTTCCTTATTTAAGAGGTTCCTGGCCTTGTCTGAGAGGAATTCTCTCAGGTGGCCTCTCTTGAGAAGCTCGTTGACCTCTATCTTCAGGGTTATGCAGTCCTCCGTGTTGTGGCCGTGATCATTATGGAATTCACACCATTGTTTAGGATTCCGGTTGGAATCCGAGGCCTTCATCTTTGGGGGCCATTTTACTTGTTGGCCCATTTGTCGTAGGATACCTATCAACTCCAGATCGAAAGGTGAGAGATATCGGGCCATGCAGACACTGTCATTCCTTCGGGTCTGGCCGAAGGACGATTTTGGTACCTGCCCCTGCCCGGATTACTTGTCTCCTCCGTAGGCCTAGGATGGAAGCCTTCGTCGCGATCATTCCTCGCTGGCTTAGAGGGCTTCTGATCTTGCTTCTGGTAGGCTTTGGCCCTGCTTGCGACATATTCCTCCCACCTTACTTGAGCCCAGGCGCAAGACAAGACATCTTCCATGGTCTTACACTTGTATTTGGCCAGCTCCTTGTAAAGATCTCCTTTTGGGAGTAGACACCTTTTAAAGGCTGAGATGGCTGTATTCGCATTTCATTCAAGGATGGCCACTTTCTCTTGGTTGAAGAGCGTTATATAGGCCCGTAATGGTTCGGTCCTATGCTGGATAATCTCATAAAGGTCATCCCAGTTTATATCCAGATTATGGCTAATGGCGAATTGCTCCACAAACTTGTCGCTAAGGGTTGCGAAAGACCTGATGGACTTAATAGGAAGGTTTATGTACCATTGAAGGGCAGGACCTGTCAGGGTTGATCTGAATCCCTTGCACATGGTAGCTTCTCTTGCTTCTCTAGGGATCGCTATGGCCAGCATTCGTTGCTTGTACTGAGCATCATGGTTATCTGGATCACCAGTGCCTTCGTACATCTTTACGCTCGGGAAGGAGAACTTATGCGGCATCTCCACCGAGGCGATCTCCTCTATGAAGGGCGTGTCGGAGTAGGACCCGGGATTGCTTCTCCGAATAAGGGGAACTACCCCTGGAAGCCTCTCCACCATAGATTAGATCGTGCCAAACTTTTCGGAGCCCACCCTTTCCAGGTAGGCAGCTAGTGCCGGATCCGAGATCGCGGGATCATCGAGTGAGTATTCCTCATCTTCCGTATCGGTGTCGCTGTCTACTTGCATTCGGGTTGCATCCTGAGTAGTCTCCCGGCTATCGGGTTCGTCACCCGCAGTGATGGATCATCGGGATGCTCCACTTCCGTCTCGGGGTGTGCTGAGCGAAGCCATAGGTCGGATCTTAGTCCGAAACCTCTTTTGTTTGTGGCTGGTTTCACCGAGGGCTTGATTCTCTTGTCGAAGGACAAGGTTTACGGCCTCCATAGCGTCTAGCTTCTCGGCGCTTTGTTGCAGCTGCTTGGAGTGTTCTCCAAGCTGGTCTTTTAGGGTTTGAACTTCTTGCAGAAGTTCCGGATCTCCAGACATCATCTCTTGAGCTTTGTGGAGGTCTGTGATTTGACTCTGAAGGGTTTCGAGCCGGTTGAGGAGCTCAAGTTCCCTCGGGGTTATCTCAGATTGATTGCTACCGTCTTCTGGTGTCATCGTCACGTAGTTGGATTACTCCCCTCCTTCTAGCGCCAAACTGTTATGGTATTTTTGTGTAGGATCGTTCTAGTACTACGGTGTGAGGGACTAAACTCACCTCCTGATTTTAGGTCAGGTTAAGATCAAAATGGGAAGATAACGTGGGCTGAATCCCGTAAGAACTTTGTAGAATGAATGAATGATTTATTGATATTTTTGTAAGAATTGTTTACAAGAGATGTTTATAACGTTTACAAGGAAAGTAATGAATTTGAGAGCTATTGCTTATGAATAGCAAGAATGCGGAACCTTTGATCATTGTTTGATGTCTTCTTTAAATAGCCTTAGGCCCCCTTTGGTCGCTACCAACTGGTTCCCGAGATCTCCTCCGTGATTTGAGGGATTTGTAACCGCTCTGTAAGACCCGAACCTGGATCCCAAGACCCAACTGATCCGCGGCCTTACCTAAACATCTAAGTGCAATTGGCCGGTTTATGTCCAAATAATTCTAAGTCATTTTCAAGTGATCTGAGGTTCATATACAATTCATATGCAATGCGGAATCTAAGATAAACATTCATTTTATTAATATAAACCATGTGATCCATACAATGTAGTAATATCAATCAGTTTGCACAATAGGCTATCATAAGTTCCATACTATCTAAACACACATCACACATCCATCCTTGGCTTGAGTCTTCACAGCTCCTTGGCTTTCCCACGATCCTGACCAGATCCTGCAATCATATAAAACCCATCAAATACACAATCAAACCGATATCCTAGCAACAAGTCTAGCAATGCATGGTTAGGTCCCTTAGAACTATTTTCTGTCCCAAACCTTGACCCACTCGGATAGGCCTCTAAAAATTAAACAAACATCATGGTAAATCATGATAATTCACGACTAAGAGAATTGTCAAGTCAGATCCCACAGAACAGGTCCGGATCATACCGATCTCACCCTAGACCCGCCCCCATGGCCATAACTGACCACCTCTAAATCAGTGATATAAAATTGTCATTTCATCATGATAATTCATGATAAATCCCAATTAAGAGATATATGAAGTCGGAATCCCCAAACCTCAACCGGAAGTCAGAGATCCAACCTTACATGACCAACCAAGGCTATGGAGAGATTACACTGACCAACCCATGTCTTGGCGGCCTGACCATGAGTCTAAACTCATGAACAACATCAGAATATATAATAAAAGAGATAGAATGACAGAGGAGGGAGAACGGATGCAACCAACATCACTTGGTCCATGCGGACCATCCATCCGGACCCATGAATCATGGCGATGGTAAATGGTTAGCATCACTAACCTTAGGAGTGGCCGACGATGGGTTCTGATCCTTCCCACTAGTCTTCTCGGTTCCTCTTGTATCCATCTTCACACGGTTTCTTCCCACAACTCTACCTTGGTCGCCGGTCAAGAACAAATCACCACCACACTCACACAGCCAAACAAGCAAACCGCCGGTCTCTTTCTCTCTTGGATTCTCTGGTAATTTTGGCAGAGTTTCCCCTCTTTTGTCTGATGGTAAATATCGATGCCCAAGGTCTCTATTTATAGAGAAAGGCGTGGATAACTGCCTTTGGGCGAACGGGTGGGAGTGATTGACCGAATGGTCACCAAAGGAACCAACGCATCCTTTTGGTCCAACCGCCTCTCAACTGCCATCCCAACTGCTTCCGCACATCGATCATCACCAGCTAGCACTTGCCCAAGTGTCTAGCTGCACCACCATCACCCTTGGCCTCACCGGACCGCACCACCATCCCACCGGACCATAACCGCCCATGGTCCGGTCACACCACCTCAACTCATAACACTCCTCCAAGCTGAGATGAGCTGACCACTACTGTCACCAGCTGAGTGAGCTAACACTCCAGCTACTGGAGCTGACCAGAACTCTTGTGAGCTACTGTGAGCTCCCTCACACTTCATCCTAGCTGCTCGAGCTTGTTTCACACTCCGGCCAGCTATCTAAACCCTTGTCCAGCTTCCTTAAGCTTGAACCTTCCTTGCCTTAGTTAAGTTTCAGCCTTCTGATACCCTTAACCCACTTCCCGGACCATGATACGCCTTGTCTTAGGTCATTAGACCTAATTTGGTGCATCTCCTCGCACCATGGTCCATCCGGCCGATCCTGTCTAGGATCGGGGACATGACAAGTCTCCCCCACTTGATAGGGATTCATCCTCGAATCCAGACCAAGTGCATCTTCACTGACATACTGATCATACCACTCAGGATACTCAGCCTTCATCCTTGCCTCGGTTTCCCAAGTGATAATGTCCTTGCCATTACTCTCCCACACTACCTTGATCATAGGTACTGTCTTCTTCCTTGTTGCCTTCTCTGCCCTATCTATGATTCGAACCGGCCTTGTCTCTAAGGTTAGGTTCGTACCAAGATCTTTGGGAATCTCAGGCAACACCACATCCTGTTCGGATAGACATTTCCTTAGCTGGGACACATGGAACACATTGTGGTATGCATCCATTGCTGATGGCAAATCCAACTTGTATGCCACTGCGCCCAATCTCTCTGTGATCCTGAATGGACCCAAGTACCTAGGATCCAGTTTCCTTCTTCCAGAAACCCTGGTCCTGCCTCTGAAGGTAATCATCTTGAGATACACTAGGTCACCAACCTCAAACTCAAGATGCTTCCTCCTCTTGTCCGCATAGCTCTTTTGTCTACCCTGAGCCTCCTTCATCTTCTCTTTGACAAACTTGATCTTCTCTGTGGTCTCCTCCACAATCTCAGGACCAATCATGCTGCGCTCCCCCACTTGGGTCCAGCATAATGGTGTCCTGCATGGCCGCCCATACAAGGCCTCATATGGTGACATACCAATGCTTGTATGGAAGCTATTGTTGTAAGCAAACTCTACCAAAGGCAAGTGCTTCTCCCAGGTTTCTCCCCAGTCCAAAACCCAGGCCCTTAGCATGTCCTCCAACGTCTGGATTGTCCTCTCTGACTGACCATCAGTCTGAGGATGATAAGCTGTGCTCATGTGCACTCTTGTGCCTAAAGCCTTTTGGAAAGCTTGCAAAAAGTAGGATGTCAACCTCGGATCTCTATCCGACACAATGCTTGCAGGTACACCATGAAATCTCACTATTTCATTGATGTAAATCTGCACAATCTCATCCACACCATCCCCCTTCTTGATTGCCAAGAAGTGAGCCGACTTGGTTAGCCTATCGACCACCACCCAAACAGCATCCTTCTTGTTTCTGGTCGTAGGGAAACCAGTCACAAAATCATGGTAATGTGATCCCACTTCCATTCTGGAATGGGTAAGCTTTGGAGTAGTCCACTGGGCACTTGGTGCTCCGCCTTGACCAATTGGCAAATGGGACACTTTGCCACCCACTCGGCCACATCAGTCTTCATGCGCACCCAATGGTAATACCTCTTCAAATCTCTGTACATCTTGTTCAGTCCAGGATGTACTGAGAACTTAGATCTATGAGCTTGCCTCATAATCTCTTCCTTGAGTTCCTTATTGTTAGGAACACTTATCCTCCCATTAACCAAGATGGTACCATTGCTTGTGGTTTGGTACTCAGTCTTGTCATTGAGAGCAACCTTTTGAAGGTTCTCATCCAGCTTCTGAGCTGCACAAATCCTGGTAAGGAGATCGGCCTGATCCACTGCCTCCAACCCCAATGGCTCATCAGCACTAGCCAGTGTGTTAAGGTTGAGTGACCGGACCATCCCTTCCAATTTATCAGCCTCCTTTTCAGCTGAAAACTCGGCCCTTCTCCGGCTCAAAGCATCAGCCACTAAGTTGGCCTTCCCTGGATAGTAAGTTATGTCCAGATCATAATCTGCCACAAACTCCATCCACCTTCTTTGCCTTAAGTTCAACTCAGGCTGAGTGAAGATATACTTCAGACTCTTGTGGTCTGTAAGTATCTGAACCTTGGCACCATAAAGATATGATCTCCAAATCTTCAGGGCAAACACCACAGCTGCCATCTCCAGATCATGTGTGGGGTAATTACCCTCATGCTTCCTCAATTGCCTTGAGGCGTATGCAATGACCTTCCCATGTTGGGTCAGTACACATCCTAATCTAGTAATGGAGGCGTCTGTGTACACCACATATGGTTGGTCCTCCTCAGGCAGGACAAGGACTGGTGCACTAGTAAGCATGTCCTTAAGCGCAGAGAAACTTCTCTCACACTCCTCTGACCATACAAACTTAACATCATTTCCTGTCAACTGAGTCATAGGCTGTGCCAAGCTAGCAAAGCCCTTCACAAACTTCCTGTAGTAGCCGGCCAGCCCTAAGAAGCTCCTGACTTCTGTGGCATTCTTAGGCTGAGGCCATGCCTTTATGGCCACTACCTTCTCCGGATCAACAGACACACCTTCACTTGACACAATGTGTCCAAGGAAGCCAATGCTCTTCTGCCAGAAGCTACACTTGCTTAACTTAGCAAAGAGCTGCTGCTCTCTCAATCTCCCCAGCACAGCCCGGAGATGCCTTTCATGATCCTCCTTGCTCTTGGAGTATACAAGTATGTCATCTATAAAGATGATTACAAATTCATCCAAGAAGTCTTGGAAGGTACCATTCATCATCTTCATGAATGCTGCTGGTGCATTGGTCAGACCAAATGGCATAATCACAAACTCATAGTGGCCATACCTGGTTCTGAATGCAGTCTTCTTTATATCACTTGGTTCAATTGGGATCTGATGATACCCTGAAGCCAAGTCAATCTTAGAGAACCACTTTGCTCCCTTAAGCTGATCCAACAGCTCATCTATCCGAGGCAATGGGTACTTATTCTTGATAGTAACCCTATTCAGCCCTCGATAGTCAATACACAGCCTAAAGCTACCATCCTTCTTCTTCACAAAGAGGACTGGTGCTCCCCAAGGCGACACACTAGGGCGTATGAAACCCTTATCCAACAACTCCTCTAGTTGTTTCTTTAGCTCGGCCATCTCAGCAGGAGCCATGCGGTAGGGACTTTTTGACATTGGGGCCGTCCCTGGTTCTAGTTCTATTATGAATGGGTCTGGCCTATCAGGGGGAATGCCCTGTGGAGACCTAAACACATCCTCAAACTCACTGACCAGCGGAATCCCGTCCGGGTTACCACCCCCAACAACCTCCTTAGTGGTGATTGTGGCAATATAAGCCTCATAACCCCGCTCAAGCATCCTTTCCGCTTGGACTGCTGATACCACTAAGCATCCAGAGGTTGGACGAATACCTTGGAACCTGATCGGGGGTCCACACCCACTCTCAAACAGCACCCTCCCCCGGTGACAGTCTAAGGTGGCCCGATTCTTTCTAAGCCAGTCCATACCCAAGATCACCTCATGATTCTTGAGTTGGACCACAACAAGATCCACAGGCATTACCCTGTCCTGGATCACCACTGGGATATCCTTCACTCGTCCTAATGAGGGCATCAATTGGCCTCCAGCCGCACTCACTAGGCCAGGATCATCCCCTGTCCCAATTTGGAACAAACCCTTTCCGACCAAACATGGACTCACAAAACTATGTGTAGCTCCAGTGTCGAAAAGTACATGTGTTTTGATATCTTGCATATTTACATGTTTTTAGCCTTCATATCTTGTGCATTTTGATCATATAGCTTAGAACTTAGTGTCTTTAGGATCCATATTGCATACATATGTCCCTATCAGGTGTTGGAGCATACTATGAGGTGATATGAAGTGTTTGAGAGTTTAAAAATCCAAAGAAGATGAAGAATGATGTTCAGCCAAGCAAATACTCACTTTGGACACGACTGGACCGGAATGGTCGAGACCGGAGTGATGAACCCGGGCGTGGAAGAAGCTGTGGGCGAAGACCGGGAAGGACTGGACTGGGAAGAGTAACCCGGGCGTGCAGGCCTGGACCGGAAGGACTGGACCGGGAAGAGTAACCCGGGCGTGCAGGCCTGGACCGGAAGGACTGGACCGGGAAGAGTAACCCGGTGGACCGGGAAGAGTAACCCGGGCGACTGCTGGACCGGTTTGCTCAGACCGGGCCGGTTCGACCCAATTCGACCTTGGGTCATTTTAAACACTATTTTGAAGTTCTAATTAGCCTTATCCAAGGGGCACTCTAGTCTTTTATCCTATGTATCTCTCTTTACCCTAGACCTAAGTATAAATACTTGTAATCTCCATTTTGGAGAGATTATCTTATTTTTCTCTTAAGAATCACAAAACCTCTTTTGGGTGAAAGTTCTTCCCTTTTGTTCTTGTGTTCTTAAGTGTTTATAATTTCATTTCTTGCTTTCTTAAACATGATTAAGCTTGGAAACCTCATGGGTTCAAGAGTAATCATGGTGATTAGTGAGTAATCCACTTTTGGATTCATGGGTTAGGGAGATTAAGGGTGATTAGGCTTGATCTAGGATGTTTAGGTGTAGATCCTTCTTAATCCTTGCTAGTAGAGTGTTTTTAATGCTTCTTTAGAGCTGACCTCTCTAAAGTTGAGTTCTAGACATTTCCCACCCACAAGGTGTTCGATGAAATGTCTGAACCAACTCTCCTAAGCTTTTAACATACTCTACCAAAGAGATTTGTTGTTAAAGGTGTTAAGATGGCTATTAGACTTGTCATTAATGATTGCTTCCTAAACATTCAACCAAAGAGATTTGATGCTTGAGTTTTGGAAGCGAATTAGCATTCATCTAGAGATAGAGTTTGTTTACTCTTGTGTCTAGGTCTAAGGTAGATAGATTGATTGAAAGCTGACACCTTTAGATTAAGTTTGATCACCCAAGGTCTAAATCCCTTATCCCATGAGTTCTTCTTCTCATAATCAAAGAAAGTTTCTATCTTTATTGCCTTTTAGTATTGTTCTTAGCATAAAAACCATTCACTCAATCATTAGACTTAGATTAAGTATATGCTTGTATTCTCTTTGCTTTAAAATGAACTAGGAATGGATTGACATCTGAAGTACTACTTTGATTTGCATAATTGGACCCTTGAAAAGTCCTCTTATCAAATTGGCGCCGTTGCCAATCCTAGTTTGATTTTGACATTGAGATTTAGTCATTTGCTTGAGACTAAATCATTTTTATTTTCTATTGTGATATTGCTTCTTGCCTTCTTTCTTTCTTTGACTTTTCAGGTGTATGAACTTGAGGAGCAGAGGTTCATCAAGCCTTGTTTCCATTGTTGAAGACATTTCTGCACTTGAGAGGGATATTGTGAGAAGGAGAAGGGAAGAAGGGCAACAGGCTCACATTCAGAGGTTGGGTTTTGATATGGAGAACCTGCCTCAAGATAGAGCTGCTGAAGATGGTCAAGGAGCTGCCAACCTTGGACCAAGACATCCACAGCGCCAAGATAGAGCAATTGGTGCCCATGATCAGCCTAACATCCATGGAAATAGGGCTGGCATTAGAGCACCAGCTGTGGAGAACAACAACTTTGAGATCAAGTCAAGCTTGATCAACATGATCCAAAGCAACAAGTACCATGGGCTTGCTTTGGAAGATCCTCTAGATCACTTGGACAACTTTGATCGGCTGTGTGGCACCATCAAGATCAATGGTGTTTCTGAAGATGCATTGAAGCTTAGGCTGTTTCCATTCTCTTTGGGAGATAAATCTCACACATGGGAGAAGGGTCTCTCAAGAGATAGCATCCGGACATGGGATGAGTGCAAAGAAGCCTTCCTCACCAAGTTCTTCTCTAACTCAAGAACTGCAAAGCTTAGGAATGAGATTTCAGGATTTCAACAAAGGAATCTTGAAGGTTTTGGTGAAGCATGGGAACGATTCAACAGCTACATTGCTCAATGTCCTCATCATGGTTTCACCAAGGAAAGCTTGCTTAGTACCTTCTACAGGGGAGTTCTCCCATCTTGCAGAAACAGGCTTGACACAGCTAGCAATGGTTTCTTCCTGGGCAGAACTGAGCAGGATGCAGAGGAGCTGGTGGAGAACATGGCAAAGAGTGACTCAGTTTACAATGAGGAGTATGATAGAGCCAGCAGAGGTGAGGATCAGCAGACAAAGAAGGATATCAAATCCTTGCAAGACAAGTTGGACTTGGTTCTTTCAAACCAATCCAAGAAGGAGCAGGTTAGCTTTGTTGGTGATCCTAGTCAAGAGGTTCCTCCTAAGGTGAATGAGGTTGATGGTTTGGAAGGGCAAGAAGAGCTTTGCTTCATCAAAAACAATGGTACATGGTACAAAAAGGAACCTAACTTTCAGTACAACAAATACCAGCCTAGGCAAAACACACCTCCTAGTTTTGGGAACAACAACAATCAGTCCAATCAAGCTCCAGGAAACTCTTCTCAAGCTACAGCTCCTGATTCAACTATGGAGTCAATGTTCAAGCAGATAATGGATGCTCAGTCTAGATTAGCAAAGGACATTGGTCATGAGTTCCAAACCGTGCACTCCAAGATTGATACTAGCTATACCGAGCTGAACAATAAGTTCCTACTACTTGCCTCTCGCGTTAATGCTTTGGAGAGTCAGGTCGCCTCTATGCCATCATCTTCCAAGAGCCCAATGGGATCACTACTAGGGAAACCAGATAAGAATCCCAAGGAGTCTTGCAATGTTGTCATCTCTACTACTTCTTCAAAGATTGAGCTGAGTGATCATGAGAAAGAGGTGGATGAGATTGAAAGACTTTTGCATGGAACAGAGATTGTAGCAACAGCTGAAGCACATATGGTGGATAAGGTTATGGAAAGGGTTCAGGTGCAAGTTGAAAGGAAAGTTGAAGCAACAAATCTGCAGAGAGCTGAGCCTAGGGCTGAGAAACAAGTTGAGAGGGGAGCTGACAACAAGCTGAAAGAGGTTAAGCTAGAAGAAGCCACTGAGGTTGAGCTGTCACCATATGAGGTCCCACTCCCATTTCCACAAAGGGTCCTCACCAAAGCTCAGAAGAAGGTTATCTCTAAGTTCAGGAAGGACCTAAGTGATGTTGGCGTCAAGCTTCCAGAGATCTCGGGTATGCGTGAGGCTCATGTCCAAATGCTGCTCATCCAGGACATTCTCACTCACAAAGAAGAAGTAGCAGAGCTCTTGAACATCTCAACACTGCAGCTTGACCCACCAGTCCCTCCAAAGTTTCTTCCTAAGCTTGGACACCAAGGGATGTTAACTTTACCTTGCTCCCTTGGTCAGCTCAATCTTAAAGATGCTCTTGTTGATTCTGGTGCTAGTGTGAATGTAATCTCAATGGAGATGGTGAATAGTATAGGGATTGAGAGTATGGAACCAGACAAGTCTTCACTACAGTTTGGGGATTCCTCTTCTACAACCCCACTTGGTATCATTAAAGACTTCCCTTTGAAGATTGGAGCATGCACCATTCCCATTGACCTCACTGTCTTTAACATGGCGACTGGGAAGAGAGTTCCTTTGGTCTTGGGCACACCTTTCCTCACAACAGTTGGAGCTTGCATTGACTTTCCCAACAAGAAGGTCACTCTTATGAATGTGAACAAAATTGTCTCCTACCCATTACAACCTCCATTGGATGCTGGCTATTGTGGGACAATCACTTTTGGCCAAGAAGCTGATAAGAAGCCCCAAGATGAAGTTGTTATTTGTGAGACAAAAGGTCTCAATGGAGAGACTTCTAAAGAGTTGTGTGTTGAGCACTTGGAAAGTGCTAAAAAGGAGGGGATGAGTGGAACCTCAAAGGCCACTCATGGCAAGAAGAAGTTGCTGCAAGAAACTCATCCTCCATCTTTTGATATGATCTCACACACTCTCACTCTCCATCCAATGAAGCTCAAGGATGGTGTCATTGAGTACAAGCTCAGGTGTAAGGGCAAGTCAAGGCCATTCTCAAGTGCAAGAGCCATCATCAACCCTCAGCTCCAAGATGATCCACTCAAGCTTCAAGAACTCCTCTCTCAGGTCCTCACCATCACTCTTGAAGGTGGGAAGGACCCTCTTTCTCACTAACCAAAAGATGGAAAGTCAAGCTAGAGACTTAAAACAAGCTCACTTGGGAGGAAGTCCCATGACTATCCCTGTACATATGTCTTTTGGATTTTCATTTAAAGACCCATGGAAGAAGGAAGGCGACCAGACTCTACTCCTTAGACACCAATACCTCTTCTCACGCTCCATAGAGGTACTCCTTCACCTTTTCTTGTATATACCATTTTCATTTGCATTTAAACTTTGTTTTGGTCATCTCTCTCCACTTTTCACACAAGACACTGTGTGAATTAAGTGTGGGGGAGGTGCAAGTTGCTGATGATCTTGTGTTTCTTGTCATTAGCATGCATTATAGATAGTTATTTGCATATAAAAAAAAAATTTAAAAATTTTGAAAAACACAAAAAGAAGCATTTAGTTGCATCATTTGCATTTTAGGATTGAGTCTAGAAGCATTCATATAGGTTGCATTCATGCATAAGGGGATGATTTTACCTTGTAAATATGCTCATGCTAAGTTCTCATTTTGGCAACCTTTGTAATCATGACAATTAGATTGAGCATTCTCTTGATAGCTTGTAGACTTTGTGCCTTGAATTCTCTTCTTGAAACTCATTGGATTGTTTGAAACTCTCTCTTTGAAGATTGCTCCTGTCTTATTTAAACTCAATGTCTCTTGCTTATGGTCCTTTGTGTGCTGAGTCATGGCTTATACACACTTGAATTGTCTCATCCTTTTTGACCGATCTTTTTGACAATTTCAAGTGGTACTCCATACCTTGAACCCAAGCTTTCTTTCAAGCCATCATTGATTGTTGAGTGAGGCCTTTTTAGAAAGCTTTGCATGTGCATAATGTTGAGAGTATCGGGATCGACAATGCTTACTCTCCATTCTAGCTAGATTAGACACACCTTTGTCTAGCATTTAGGATTGGGTGGTGAGTGTTGTTGAGTTTGACTTTGGGAGTATGGTTTGGTCAAGAAAGAAAAGTTTAGACTTTTAGAACTCTAGAGTGAAATCTAAGTCTTAAGGGATAGTAAAGTATGATCTTTGGCTCTTGTATTGAATGTCTTGGCCCCCAAAAAAAAAAGAGCAAATAAAAAAAAGAGAAATGAAAAAAAAATGAAAAAAGGGGGCTAGCAAAGTTTATAAAAAGCTAAGAAGTGTTCAAAAGTGTAAAAATCCCTTGATTGACTTCATTAAGAAAGAGTTCTAGTTGATAAAATGTCTTGAGTTCTTTGGGAAATCTTTGGGTGAGTGTTGAGAGTTGGGTTTTGGCATTTGAAGTTTAAATTCGAGCTTATATATGTGGGAAAGGGTAGGACAATGGAGATTGAGCATTGTATGTATGAGTTGATTCCCTTTCTTAGATATATTATGTGCATTACCAAAGCTACTTTGATTTGAGAGTGAACCACCTTTAAAGATTGCTTTGAACTACTTATTTCACCATGAACTGAAGCATTTTCTTACCAAACCAAATGACTTGGACCTTTTGACCATATGCAAGATTTTCTATTGAGTTTGCTTAAAGATTGTTAGAGAGTTGTTGGATTTGTGGTTTGTGGAATCATGATGATGAGTGTAGAGATCAAAAGAGTTGAATAGGCCTAGAAAAGTTAGAGAAGAATGGAAGTTTTGCTCTAGCTAGTTGTTATGACTATGCAAGGTTGTTAGGATGAGAGCTAAGAAGAGCATTTTTATTTGTTATGAAAGCCCTCTTTTCAAACCTCTCCTCCTTAGTTCTTGAAAGTTTACTTGAGGACAAGTAAAGGACTAGTGTGGGGGGGGGGGGGGGGGGGTTGATATCTTGCATATTTACATGTTTTTAGCCTTCATATCTTGTGCATTTTGATCATATAGCTTAGAACTTAGTGTCTTTAGGATCCATATTGCATACATATGTCCCTATCAGGTGTTGGAGCATACAATGAGGTGATATGAAGTGTTTGAGAGTTTAAAAATCCAAAGAAGATGAAGAATGATGTTCAGCCAAGCAAATACTCACTTTGGACACGACTGGACCGGAATGGTCGAGACCGGAGTGATGAACCCGGGCGTGGAAGAAGCTGTGGGCGAGGACCGGGAAGGACTGGACCGAGAAGAGTAACCCGGGCGTGCAGGCCTGGACCGGAAGGACTGGACCGGGAAGAGTAACCCGGGCGTGCAGGCCTGGACCGGAAGGACTGGACCGGGAAGAGTAACCCGGGCGTGCAGGACTGGACCGGAATGCCTGGACCGGGAAGAGTAACCCGGGCGACTGCTGGACCGGTTTGCTCAGACCGGGCCGGTTCGACCCAATTCGACCTTGGGTCATTTTAAACACTATTTTGAAGTTCTAATTAGCCTTATCCAAGGGGCACTCTAGTCTTTTATCCTATGTATCTCTCTTTACCCTAGACCTAAGTATAAATACTTGTAATCTCCATTTTGGAGAGATTATCTTATTTTTCTCTTAAGAATCACAAAACCTCTTTTGGGTGAAAGTTCTTCCCTTTTGTTCTTGTGTTCTTAAGTGTTTATAATTTCATTTCTTGCTTTCTTAAACATGATTAAGCTTGGAAACCTCATGGGTTCAAGAGTAATCATGGTGATTAGTGAGTAATCCACTTTTGGATTCATGGGTTAGGGAGATTAAGGGTGATTAGGCTTGATCTAGGATGTTTAGGTGTAGATCCTTCTTAATCCTTGCTAGTAGAGTGTTTTTAATGCTTCTTTAGAGCTGGCCTCTCTAAAGTTGAGTTCTAGACATTTCCCACCCACAAGGTGTTCGATGAAATGTCTGAACCAACTCTCCTAAGCTTTTAACATACTCTACCAAAGAGATTTGTTGTTAAAGGTGTTAAGATGGCTATTAGACTTGTCATTAATGATTGCTTCCTAAACATTCAACCAAAGAGATTTGATGCTTGAGTTTTGGAAGCGAATGAGCATTCATCTAGAGATAGAGTTTGTTTACTCTTGTGTCTAGGTCTAAGGTAGATAGATTGATTGAAAGCTGACACCTTTAGATTAAGTTTGATCACCCAAGGTCTAAATCCCTTATCCCATGAGTTCTTCTTCTCATAATCAAAGAAAGTTTCTATCTTTATTGCTTTTTAGTATTGTTCTTAGCATAAAAACCATTCACTCAATCATTAGACTTAGATTAAGTGTATGCTTGTATTCTCTTTGCTTTAAAATGAACTAGGAATGGATTGACATCTGAAGTACTACTTTGATTTGCATAATTGGACCCTTGAAAAGTCCTCTTATCATGTTTCCACACCACCAATACTTAGGGTCCCTACAGGAAACCCAATCTAAGCATCTAATCCATTCTAGGTTCCATACCATGCATTTCTAAAAATTTTTAAAAGAATAAGATCAGATCATTACCAGTGATCGCCATGAAAGGCTTGGCTTCATCAGTGTCCTTAGACAACTCATAGACCCTTGGTGCAGATGTCTGGCCACGGCTTGGTTCCGGCTTGCTAACTTCAGACTTCATCCTGCCTGATCCAGCCTGAAGCTTAGGACAGTCCTTTCGGAAGTGTCCGGCCTTCCCACACTGGAAACAAGTTCTGGAGTCACCACCAGCCGCTTGGCCACGACTCTGATCCGGTCCAGGACAGTCCCGGACTGAGTGGTCCATCTTGCCACACCTTGTGCAAGCTCCCATAGCTCTCCAGCACTCACCACCATGGCGCCTTCCACACTTTTGGCACTCCGGCCTTCCACCTGAGGTCTTACCCTCATCACCTGAGTCTCTCTTCCTCTTCCGGTCACCAGCATGACCAGTACCACTTGCCTGGCTCCTAGTCTTGAGCCTGGGCTCCTCAGCAAGGTTAGTCTCTAGTATTGCCATGCGTTCCACCAACTCAGAGACAGTACGGAAGGTACGGACTGAGCAGTAGGTCCGGAGTTCGACCCTAAGGCCTCTTATGAACCTGCGGACCTGAACCTTCTCATCCTCCAACTCCTTGCCCACATACTTCCTGAGTCGGTTGAACTCCTCTTCATACTCCCTGACTGACCTACGCCCTTGGGTCAAGTCCAGGAACTTGGCCTCCAAACGATCCCATGCCTCAGCTGGAAAGTACTTGTGGTTGAACTCAACCTCAAAGTCAGAGAACTTCTCAATAGAACCATTGGTGCGCTTGTCCACAGACAGCCACCAGTTGTGTGCATCTCCCTCCAGGAAGTGCACTGCTATGTCTCTCTGGTACTCCTCAGGGCACCTTGTAGACTTGAAGTTCCGGGCCAGCCTGTCCCTCCATTCATCCGCCTCCATAGGGTCAGCACTTCCAGCAAAGTGCTTTGTCCCTAGGCGAGATATGTTCTCCAGCACCTTCAGGTAATCCACCTTACCAGCTCTTCTAGCTGGCGGATCAAGTTCAATCACCTCATCAACTGGTGCAACTTGTCCAGCAGCTCCTGGTACCACCACCTGAACTTGTGGAGCTTGCCCCACTGATGAATTCACCAATGGAGTGATCACTTGGGTCATAGCCAGCATCTGACTACCCATGAGCCTGATTGCATCAAGCACCTCCTTCATGGAAGGTTCCACCAGCTGGTTTCCCTGGTTAGCTCCACCATTGGCTGCACCAATGCCTCGGCCGCCCTGATCACCAGCATGTGAGGACTCTCCCTCAACCTCCATGTCATCTTGCAGCTGCCTTGCAGCTTCCTCAGCTTGCTCTTGCAGCTGTCTAGCTAGTTCAGCTTGTTCCAGCTGCTGCCTAGTTTCCTCAGCCGCCTTTTGCTGCTGTTCCACTAGACTTCCTTGAGCCTCAGTCGGATTGATCCGAGCCAGAGGCAATCCAGTTGTACTGTCCACGCCAATGCTTGGATTGGGCAGCACCACACTTGGATTGGCTCCATCCGCGCCACCTTGGCCAGATGCTCCAGCTCCATCCTTAGCCCTCTTGGACTTGCTCCGACTCTTACCACCCTTAAGAACATCAAAAACAACACACAAGATCAATTTTAGTAACACTTAACCAATGATCCATCAAAACAGATCCTAAGACAAAAATAAAACAAGCCCTATACTGTGAGACCCCAGCCGGATGTGTGATGATCAAACCATAACCCCCAAGTCCTAGAATCAAGCATGCTCTGATACCAACTTGTAAGACCCGAACCTGGATCCCAAGACCCAACTGATCCGCGGCCTTACCTAAACATCTAAGTGCAATTGGCCGGTTTATGTCCAAATAATTCTAAGTCATTTTCAAGTGATCTGAGGTTCATATACAATTCATATGCAATGCGGAAGCTAAGATAAACATTCATTTTATTACTATAAACCATGTGATCCATACAATGTAGTAATATCAATCAGTTTGTACAATAGGCTATCATAAGTTCCATACTATCTAAACACACATCACACATTCATCCTTGGCTTGAGTCTTCACAGCTCCTTGGCTTTCCCACGATCCTGACCAGATCCTGCAATCATATAAAACCCATCAAATACACAATCAAACCGATATCCTAGCAACAAGTCTAGCAATGCATGGTTAAGTCCCTTAGAAATAGTTTATGTCCCAAACCTTGACCCACTCGGATAGGCCTCTAAAAATTAAACAAACATCATGATAAATCATGATAATTCACTACTAAGAGAATGGTCAAGTCAGATCCCACAGAACAGGTCCGGATCATACCGATCTCACCCTAGACCCGCCCCCATGGCCATAACTGACCACCTCTAAATCAGTGATATAAAATTGTCCTTTCATCATGATAATTCAAGATAAATCCCAATTAAGAGATATATGAAGTCGGAATCCCTAAACCTCAACCGGAAGTCAGAGATCCAACCTTACATGCCCAACCAAGGCCATGGAGAGATTACACTGACCAACCCATGTCTTGGCGGCCTGACCATGAGTCTAAACTCATGAACAACATCAGAATATATAATAAAAGAGATAGAATGACAGAGGAGGGAGAACGGATGCAACCAACATCACTTGGTCCATGCGGACCATCCATCCGGACCCATGGATCATGGCGATGGTAAATGGTTAGCATCACTAACCTTAGGAGTGGCCGACGATGGGTTCTGATCCTTCCCACTAGTCTTCTCGGTTCCTCTTGTATCCATCTTCACACGGTTCTTTCCCACAACTTTACCTTGGTCGCCGGTCAAGAACAAATCACCACCACACTCACACGGCCAAACAAGCAAACCGCCGGTCTCTTTCTCTCTTGGATTCTCTGGTAATTTTGGCAGAGTTTCCCCTCTTTTGTCTGATTGTAAATATCGATGCCCAAGGTCTCTATTTATAGAGAAAGGCGTGGATAACTGCCTTTGGGCGAACGGGTGGGAGTGATTGGCCGAATGGTCACCAAAGGAACCAACGCATCCTTTTGGTCCAACCGCCTCTCAACTGCCATCCCAACTGCTTCCTCACATCGATCATCACCAGCTAGCACTTGCCCAAGTGTCTAGCTGCACCACCAGCACCCTTGGCCTCACTGGACCGCACCACCATCCCACCGGACCATAACCGCCCATGGTCCGGTCACACCACCTCAACTCATAACACTCCTCCAAGCTGAGATGAGCTGACCACTACTGTCACCAGCTGAGTGAGCTAACACTCCAGCTACTGGAGCTGACCAGAACTCTTGTGAGCTACTGTGAGCTCCCTCACACTTCATCCTAGCTGCTCGAGCTTGTTTCACACTCCGGCCAGCTATCTAAACCCTTGTCCAGCTTCCTTAAGCTTGAACCTTCCTTGCATTGGTTAAGTTTCAGCCTTCTGATACCCTTAACCCACTTCCCGGACCATGATACGCCTTGTCTTAGGTCATTAGACCTGATTTGGTGCATCTCCTCGCACCATGGTCCATCCGGCCGATCCTGTCTAGGATCGGGGACATGACACGCTCCCCTTTGACCAGGTCCTGCGCCTATTTATTTGTCCACGAGCTACCTCTTTGACCGGGTCCTGCGCCTATTTATTTATCCACGAGCTGCCTCTTTCCCTTGTCCTCTCTAATGAACATCTTCAGCTCACAGCCTCCGGCTCTGTCTTAGCTACTTCTGAGGATTTAATCCATGATGGGCCTATCGCGGCCCGTTATCATTTCTTGTTGTTTATTACTAGCTAGATGGTCATATTTGGGCCCAACATACGGGACACTAGAAGATATGCATCAAAAGCGAGAAATCGAGGCTATAAGAGATGTTTTATGAGTGTTTTTATGGGACTACAACGTTGGTGTATATACCCTCGTTTTGCTCTTCTCGTACCAGCACACCACTAATTGCAGCGGTTGACACAGCGAGGTACAGATACAGTGGTTCTCCCATTATTGGTTTGGCCAAAATGGGAGGTTCGGAGAGGTAAGCTTTCAATTGCTTGAAGGCTTCCTCGCACTTCTCGTCCCATAAGAACATCTTATTATTTTTTAGAAGTTTGTAGAATGGGAGGCACTTATCGGTGGACCTGGATATGAATCGATTTAATGCTGCGATTCGGGTTGGCTTCGATGCCTCTTTCGGTTACGAGGTAGCCGAGAAACTCGCCTGAAGGTACCCCGAAGGTGCACTTGGCAGGGTTGAGCTTCATATCGTATTTTTTGAGGATATCGAAGCGTTCCCTTAGGTGGGAAATGTGATTTTCTCCAACTGAGGATTTGACTAGCATATCGTCAATATAGACCTCCATGGTTTTCCCGAGCTGGCCAGCGAACATTTTATTCACTAGCCTTTGATAGGTAGCTCCTGCGTTCTTTAAACCGAATGGCATGACCTTATAGCAATATGTCCCTCGTTCAGTTATGAATGCGGTTTTCACTTGATCGCCGGGATCCATCATGATTTGATTGTACCTTGGAAAGGCATTCATGAAGGACATGAGCTGGTGGCCAGCAGTGGCCTCGACCAAACGATCGATGTGAGGTAACGGGAAGTTGTCTTTGGGAAAAGTTTTATTTAGGTCGGTGAAATCTACGCAGATTTTCCATTTCCCGTTCTTCTTTTTTACTACTACTGGATTAGCTAGCCAGTCGGGGTAATTTACCTCTCGAATAGACCCAGCTTTCGTAAGTCGGTCGACCTCGTCGTTAACAGCTTGTGCCTTTTCTAGGCCTAGCTTGCGACGCTTTTGTTTGATCGGTTTGAAAGTGGGGTCTACATTAAGCTTGTGAGTAGTGACGTCGGCGTTTATACCCTTCATGTCACTAGTGGTCCATGCAAAGGTTCCGACGTTGTTTTTTAGAAAGTCAATTAGCTCCTTCTTAGTCTCGAGAGGTAGCTCGGATCCGATACTCACTTGTTTTTCAGGATTTGAGTCGTCGATACTAACTTGCTCTTTGAGGATTTTAGCGGGACCTCGAATATTATGTTGCATCTCACGACCCTCCTGGATCTATAATTGCTATTGGGGCGATTCTTTAAGAATTTCGAATCCTCCCAGGTAACAGATCCTGGAGATCTTTTGGTTACCGTGCACAGTAGCTATCCCTTCAGGTGTCGGGGACTTCACACATTGGTGGTAAGTTGAAGCTACTGCTTTCATCTTATGGATCCAAGGTCTTCCTAGGATCGCATGGAACGGGGAGGGTCTGTCGATGACTAGGAAGTTGTTGGGGTCAAAAATGGTTATCTCGAAATCAACGGCTAAGTCTATTTGTCAGACGAAAAACCCTCCGAAAAACGAACACGAACACCCGTAAACCAAAGGAACCGAGTAGCCGACCACGGCCTTGGCCGTAGCCGCCTGGCGGCTACCCCGTGCTGGTCGTGGCCGCCGGCGCCTAGCGCCCGTGCTGGCCGTGGCCGCCGGGCGGCTAGCCCCGTGCTGGCCGTGGCCGCCGGCGGCTAGCGCCCGTGCTGTCCGTGGTCGCCGGGCGGCTAGCCCCGTGCTGGCCGTGGCCGCCGGCGGCTAGCACCCGTGCTGGCCGTGGTCGCCGGGCGGCTAGCCCCGTGCTAGCCGTGGCCGCCGGCGGCTAGCGCCCGTGCTGGCCATGGTCGCTGGGCGGCTAGCCCCGTGCTGGCCGTGGCCGCCGGCGGCTAGCGCTCGTGCTGGCCGTGGTCGCCGGGCGGCTAGCCCCATGCTGGCTCGGGTCTTCGGATAACAATCTTCGGTACACGAGTCCCAGTCCCCGGCCATCAGAAGTCTGTACTTCGAGTCTTTCCCAAGTCCTCGCAGGACGAATCATTGAGATTCCGCGTACGAAACTCCGTTTCTCACTCCAATCTAAGACCATCGGAAACATTTCGGAAACTCGTAAGATATCGACGGGAAGGAAGATCTTAGATTCTTCGTACGAAACAGCGATGGTTATCTTAAGACACCACTCGTCTCAACTCTACGAACGAATGAAGAACCTCCGAAGAAATCGTAGAAAACAACAGAAGTCCTAGAGACGGCCCGAAAGGGACCAAACGCGATCGGACAGTCCGTTTATGATTATCTGAGATAGATACGACGATTTACGTTTACCTTTACGTAACAAGATGAATGCTAAATCGACGGAAGGATAAATGTCAAGTTTCCCGAAGATAAATGTCAAGTTCCCGATAAACATGGAGGTCGACGAAAATGGAAAGAAGCCCGCCTTGCGGCCCAGAAGGAGAATAAACCGTCATAAGAAGGAGTATATAAAGGAGCTTTGGGAGAGGAAGAAGGGCAGAGCAAAAAAATCATTAAGAGAGAGAGCAAATCTGAAATTTAGGGACTTAGAGAATTCCTGCTAGCTTAGGACTTAGGAGTTTAGACTAGCGGAGCAAGACTTAGAACGTTTTGTCTCCTTTATTTCCGTCGTTTTTCGCTTCAGCGTTTTTCTACTTCCCTTTTTCGGAAGAATATTGTACCATCTATTTAATAAAACGCCTTAGTGCAATTTTTCCGCTACATTGCTTTATTCTATCAATTTCGTTTGGTTATCGCAGAGAATCCGAGCCTTCAGGGAAAACTAGGTTTACTTAGTTTTCCTTCGATAAACTTAACTAAAATCGAAAGTGCGAATTTCGGTTCCCACAGCTAGTCGGATTCTCTTACTCAAAAACCTACGATTGGTAACAACAGCATGGCCACATCACCTGTCTGCAACATCGTGTCATTCGGGGATAGAGCAACGGCTGGTCAAGCCAAACCTCACGACGAACTCCTCGTAATCAGACTAACGATCCAGAACATCGACGTAGCGAGAATATTGGTCGACACCGGATGCTCGACAAATATTATATATAAAAACACCCTCGAGAGGATGGGAATCGACCTAAACGCTATCACGGACGATCCCAATCCGATAATCGGACTCTCAGGAAACATCACAATGACCCTCGGCTCGGTCGATCTCTCGGTCAAAGCCGGGAGCGTCACGAAGATGGTGGAATTTTGGTAGTCGACAGTCCAACAGCATAGAACGCGATCGTCGGGACTCCGTGGTTAAATTCCATGCGAGCAATCCCCTCGACTTTCCATCTGTGCCTCAAATTTCCGACTCTCTTCGGAGTGGAAACAATACAAGGAGATCGTAAAGCGCCGCAAGTCTGCTTGGCCGCTGGGTTAAAACGAAAAAACTCTGAGCCCGAAACTAACCCAAAAAAGCAAGCAACCCACGAACTAGCATTGCAGGACCCTCCAGAAATCTTCTGGCAATCGCAAAGAGCTGAAGCCCTAGAAGGGAAACGTGAGCCCACTTGCGAACCAGTAATTTCGGTCTGCCTCGACGAGACTAACCCAGAGCGGTGCGTGGAGATTGGAGCCAATCTCCGCGATCCGTTGAAAGCAGAACTCATCGCATGTCTCAAGAAGAACCTTAACACGTTCGCTTGGGCTGCGGAAGATATGCCGGGAATCGACATCAACATAACATGTCACGAACTCAACATTGATCCAACTCATAAACCCGTAAAACAAAAGAGGCGAAAGCTAGGCCCCGAACGGGCAACTGCGGTTTATGAGGAAGTCGAAAGACTCCTCAATGTTGGATCAATAACAGAAGTGAGATATCCCGACTGGCTCGCCAATCCCGTCGTCGTCAAAAAGAAGAATGGGAAATGGCGAGTGTGCGTCGACTTTACTGATCTCAACAAAGCATGCCCGAAGGATTGTTTTCCGCTTCCGCACATCGACCGTCTGGTCGAGGCAACCGCAGGAAACAAACTCCTATCGTTCATGGACGCGTTCTCCGGTTACAATCAAATCATGATGAATCCCGAAGACCGCGAGAAGACAGCATTCATCACCGACCGAGGGACCTATTGCTACAAAGTAATGCCTTTCGGCCTTAATAACGCCGGCGCCACGTATCAGCGACTCGTCAATCGGATGTTTGCCGAGCAACTCGGAAAAACCATGGAGGTGTATATCGACGATATGTTGGTAAAATCTCTTGACGAACGCGACCACGTAGTCCACCTGGAGGAATGCTTTGAGAGATTGAATCAGCACAACATGAAACTCAATCCAGCAAAATGCAGATTCGCTGTGGCGTCGGGAGAATTTCTCGGGTACCTCGTAACATTCCGCGGAATAGAGGCCAATCCGAAACAAATCAATGCACTGATAGAAATGGCCTCCCCGAGAACCAAGCGGGAAGTCCATAGGTTGACCGGACGAGTCGCGGCCTTAAACCGATTCATCTCGCGCTCCACGGACAAGTGTCTCCCTTTCTACGAAACCTTGAAGGGGAACAAAAAGTTCGAGTGGTCAGAGGATTGCGAGAAAGCTTTCCAACAGCTGAAGCAGTATCTGGCCACCCCTCCTATCCTCGCAAAACCCGTAGTCGGAGAGCCCTTGTTCCTCTACATCGCAGTATCCGCATCAGCAGTCAGTGGCGTCCTGATTCAAGAAGAATTCGGAGAACAGAAACCGGTCTTCTACATTAGTAAAACATTACTAGATGCCGAAACTCGGTATCCGCTAATGGAAAAATTGGCACTCGCTGTCATAACTTCGGCAAGAAAACTTAGACCGTATTTCCAATCTCATACCATCGTGGTACTTACCACTTTTCCGTTACGGACGATTCTACACAGTCCAAGCCAGTCTGGTAGACTCGCGAAGTGGGCGATTTAGATAAAAATAAATATGGTTGAGATAGCTAGTAATCATGATCTCAACAAGAGAATCTAGCTTGGGCGGCTAGGTCTAGCTCCCGAGAATAACGAAACCTCATCTCGAGAGCTGGGGGCAACTGTTGGGCCCGAATATGGCCCGGTAGCTGATTGTTGAATAATGAAAGACGATAACAGGCCGCGACTGGCCCATCACGAGTTCGACATCTAAAAGGAGCTAAGTTGAAGCCGAAGGCTGAGAGCTAAGGCGATCTTTAAAGAGGTCAGGGAGAAGAGGAAGCTCACGTCACAACAAGAAGAAGCGCAGGACCCGGTCAAAGGGAAGCTGTTGCGGATTCCACCTCAAGCGGAGAAGATCTCGGAGATTAGTTGAAGACAACCTAAAGAAGTCCAAGGCTATTTAAAGAGAAGGTCGAGGACTAAAAAGAGGATCCGATTCAACTCATATTTTTACTCTACATTCATCAAAACATTCTTATCATAATATTCTTGTAATCTTTATAATCATCAAGAGAAACATCTCTTTGTAACCATTCCTTTACCACATTATCAATACAAATCAAAGTTCATTCATCAAGTTCTTACGGGGTTCAGCCCGCGATAATCTTTCCCTAACCTTTCCTAAACATAAAACCTGATCTAAAATCTAGGTGTGAGTTTTACCCCTCACAATTGGCGCCGTCTGTGGGGAAGAAACAATCGAATCCCTTACTCTAACTTGAGGATGAATCCTACCGATCAGACAACAACCCCGTCTGACCTTAACCTCCCGATTCAGAGCGATGGCTCACCGAACGACAGAGGCTCTAGTCTTGTAATCACAGAGCCTCAACGTGGCGACCACCGATCTGGGCAACAGCTTCCGGTTGATGCTCAAACGAGCCAAACTACAACCGGAGTTACTAACCCGAGGTCATCAGGTGGAAACACCTCCGGGCTCCCGATTACCGAGAATCCTCAGCAGCAAGCCATTCCGAATCAAACGGAGGCTCAGCTCTCTGAGATCCGCCAGATGATGATACAATTGGTAGGCATAGCTCAGGAAAGTGAGCGCGCGATGCATCAACTGACTGTACGTCAACAACGATTCGAAGAGATAACTAGATCTCTAAACGCAACAACCCAACCATCGCAACGTCAAGCTCCGGGGGTCATCTTTCATGATCGATTAAACGATCCCTCATTTCCCCGAGCACGTTTAAACTTTTCCCCTGATAGCACTGCCCCGGAAGGACGCGGATCTGCTTTCCAGACACCTCATACTGGAACAGCTCCCGTGTTCAATCCACCTAACGCCAGTACTATGGGAAGTAACATAGCGACAACCAGTTCCACACCCGGTCAGGTCACTGACAGGAGTACTCGTTTACCTCCTCCGCCGCCTGATCCTAGGTCCGGAGCAGGAATATCCTTCCCATCTGGGGGCAGAACGTCAGCTTCGGTTTATCAAACTAGAAGCTCGATCCCGAATGGAGACGGTTATCAAAGGATAGATTCCGATAACCCAAGAAATGCCGAGCGACTTAGCCCACCAACCGCATGGGAGGATGAGCCAACTCGATTCCGTCAGGAACCTGCCCGTCGGGTACCTGCGAACGATCCAAACGTCCTTCCGTTTGAAGGACCTGAAGATATCCGTAGATATATGGAGCGAACTCACGCGGCTCTCCAGAAATTGGGAGCTCAAGTCCATAAAGCTACGAGTTCAGCTCCCGAAATCGATAGCTTACTCGAGGAAACCCGTGGAACTCCATTCACGGACAGAATTGCCAGTTCTCACATAAGAGATACCCGAAAAATCAGAATTCCTGAGTATGATGGGACCTCCAACCCGAAAGCCTATTTGAGAGCTTTCCGATTGGCAATTGTTAAAGCCAATTTCACACAGGAAGAATGTGAAGCAGGTTACTATAGGACATTCGCCGAATATTTGGTCGGAACAGCCCTCGAGTGGTTCTCCGGTCTCGAGCCAGCCTCGATAGACAATTTCGATCAATTAACCAACGCCTTTATGAAGCAATACTCAACCCATATCCGGAAGCAAGCCTCTGAGGCCGACCTTTGGAAGGTCAGTCAAGGAATGGGAGACCCATTACAAGTCTACATTGAGAAATTCAGGGCAATAAGGACTAAGCTCTCGAATCCTAACGACCTAATCGCCATCGAGGCCCTTAGGAGAGGTCTGATCCATAGATCGAAATTCTGGTCAGAGCTAACACTCAATGCTCCTCCAACTATCGATGAAGCTCTTCATAGAGCCACCAAATATATTACTTTGGAGGAGGAGACAGCTGCACTGGATAAACTCCATAAGAAACCTCAGAATCATCCGAAAGGTGACTCCCCTGAGACTAAGGGACCTCATAAAAAGGGTAACCCTCGAAATAATCAGACTCAGGGAGAACATTCCTACGCAATCGAGGAAGACAAGGAAGAAAAACCTGTTGCAGCAGCAAACAAAACTCCCTGGTCAAAAGGCTTCGATAAAGGCAAACGTTGCTCTTATCACGATCGCGAAGGACACTCAACCGAAGAGTGTTGGGACCTCCAACGCCAGCTGGCAGCTAAATTTGCAGCTGGAGAAATAAAGGGCGTGGACCTTAAAAAGCCACCACCTTATCAGAAAAGAGGTTCCAGGGACACTTCCCCGAAACGCGAGAGGTCACCTGAGAAGGAGACCGATTCGCCACCTCCAGCTCCCAAGAAAAGAGTCGACATGATTCTTGGGAAATTCCCCCAAGGAAAAAGTTTACAAGTCGAAGCTCTCTTGAGCAAACCGTCCCCTCAATCGAGCCCCGACTCGAGGGTGGACTGTATCCTTGGAGGATCAGACATATGTCAAGACTCCGTCAATTCCATTAAGAATCACGTGCGGAAGGCTGTGTCTAACACTGGACCTAAGCCTCCTAACCCTGAATCCAATACTAAGATTTCTTTCTGGGAAAGCGAGACCTCAAACCTTGACAGACCTCACGATGATGCGTTGATCGTCACCCTGAACATCGCAGGATACGAGGTTCCTAAGCTCATGATAGACACAGGAAGCTCTGTCGACCTCATTTTCTATAACACCCTAAAAGGGATGGAAATAGACGACTACGAAATTATTGGCCAAAAAGCTAATCTCGTAGGCTTCTCCGGAGAAACAGCTACCTCATTGGGAACTATCAAGCTCCCAGTCATAGCTGGCGGAATAATGAAAATGACCAACTTAGTAGTCATCGATAGACCTTCCCCGTTCCACGCGATTTTGGGAAGACCCTGGATTCACAAAATGAAGGCAGTAGCCTCAACGTACCATCAGTGCGTAAAATTCCCAACACCCGAAGGGATAGCTACCGTACATGGTAGCCAGAAGATATCCAGGATCTGCTATTTGGGAGGATTCGAAATCCTCAAAAAGTCCCCCCAATAGCAATTACAGATCCAGGAGGGTCGCGAAATGCAACAAAATATTCGAGGTCCCCCCAGGAACCTAACCGAAAAAGTTTGCATCGACGACTCAGATCCTGAAAGACAGGTGAGCATCGGGTCCGAGCTACCTCCTGAGACAAAAAAGGAGCTCATTGATTTCCTGAAAAGCAATGTCAAAACCTTTGCATGGTCCACCAGTAAGGAATAGATCCGAACGTCACCACCCATAAGCTAAAAGTTGACCCTACTTTCAAACCAATCAAACAGAAGCGTCGTAAGCTAGGCCTCGAAAAGGCTCAAGCTGTTAACGACGAAGTTGACCGACTTACGAAAGCTGGGTCCATTCGAGAGGTACATTACCCCGACTGGTTGGCTAACCCAGTAGTGGTAAAGAAGAAAAACGGGAAGTGGAGAATCTGTGTAGACTTCACAGACCTAAACAAAGCTTGTCCTAAAGACAGCTTCCCGTTACCTCACATCGACCGCCTGGTTGAAGCAACAGCTGGCCATCGACTCCTATCCTTCATGGATGCCTTCTCAGGATACAATCAAATCATGATGGATCCTGAGGACCAGGAGAAAACTGCATTCATAACCGAACGAGGAACCTATTGTTATAAGGTTATGCCATTCGGATTAAAGAACGCAGGAGCTACCTATCAGAGGCTAGTAAATAAGATGTTTGCTGGACAACTTGGAAAAACCATGGAGGTCTATATCGACGACATGCTAGTCAAATCCTCAGCTGGAGAAGATCATATCTCCCACTTAAGGGAATGCTTCGATATCCTAAATAAGTACGATATGAGGCTCAATCCCACTAAATGTACTTTCGGGGTACCCTCAGGCGAGTTCCTAGGTTATCTCGTAACCGAAAGAGGCATTGAAGCCAACCCGCAGCAGATAGCAACCTTCCTAGAAATGCCGTCACCTAAGACGACCATAGAGGTACAGAGATTGACTGGACGAATCGCGGCATTGAATTGATTCATATCCAAGTCCACCGATAAATGCCTCCCATTTTACAAGCTTCTAAGAAATAATAAGAAGTTCTTATGGGACGAGAAATGTGAGGAAGCCTTCAAGCAATTGAAAGCTTACCTCTCCGAACCTCCGATCCTATCTAAACCAGTAATAGGAGAGCCATTGTACCTATATCTCGCTGTATCAACTGCTGCAGTCAGCGGCGTTCTAGTACGAGAGGAACAAAACGAACAAAGACCTGTCTATTACACCAGTAAAAGTTTGATAGACGCCGAAACCAGGTACCCTGCAATGGAAAAACTAGCTCTAGCAGTCGTAACAGCTGCCAGAAAATTGCGACCTTACTTCCAATCGCACTCGATCGTCGTAATGACCTCACAACCATTACGAATGATCTTACACAGCCCCAGCCAGTCAGGGCGATTGGCTAAATGGGCCATAGAGCTCAGCGAATATGATATTGAGTATAGACCTCGAGCAGCAGCGAAAGCTCAGGTCCTTGCCGACTTTATCATTGAGCTAACATCCGAGCAGTTAGACTCCGAAATCGAATCTCTGAAGTGGAGCCTATACGTCGACGGAGCCTCATCAAAACAGGGCTCCGGTATCGGTCTAAGGCTAACTTCTTCAGCAGGAGAAACCATCGAGCAGTCATATAGGCTCGGATTCAGCGCCTCAAACAACGAAGCTGAATATGAAGCACTAATCGCAGGGTTGAAGCTCGCCCTAAGCCTCGGAATCCGAGAGCTAAACGCTTATAGTGATTCACAGCTAGTAGCTAGCCAGTTTCACGGAGAATATGAAACGAGGGACGAAAGAATGGGGGCATATCTCGAAGTCGTCCAGAACCTCACTAGGCAGTTCGACAAATTCGAGCTAACGAGAATCCCACGAGGTGAGAACTCCTCAGCAGATGCGTTGGCTGCTTTAGCTTCCACGTCAGACCCCCTCGTAAAACGAATCATACCCGTAGAAGGAATCGAGAAACCAAGCATCGACATAGCTACTAAAGCTGAGAAAGAGAGCAAACTAACAGTGCAACTCGAAGGTACCTGCCCTGAAACGGTAGCTACCCAGATTTTCACAACATTTTGGTTTCCAAAAACCAGAATATGCAGCGCAAAAAAGCATACCTCCGGGAACACAATCCAAATCACGGAAGATATTCCTCGAAATTCAGACTCCTTAGAGCCTGATCTCGAGAATACCCCCGGGGGCACCAACTCAGACCCAGTCATCTGCAGAGTTAAAACCAGAAGCCGTACAGCTTTCAAAAATTCATCTGGAGGTATTCCTCGGAATCCGGACTCCCTGGATCCCAATCCTACCAATACCTCCGGGGGCACCACGACACCAGGTCCCGAACAGGAACCTCCCTCGTCTCTTCATAACAAAGTCGTAGGAAGAGAGGATTGGAGAATTCCAATCACGCAATACATCCTGGAAGGAAAGACTCCACCCAATAAATGGGAAGCTCGAAAGCTCAAAGCATTAAGCGCGAGATATTGCGTAACTGAATCTGTCCTCCTCAAACGAAGCATTTCCGGACCTTACCTAAGATGCGTCCATGGCCTCGTTGCTATGAGACTCATGAAGGAAATGCACGACGGTTCCTGCGGGAACCACTCTGGAGGAAGAGCTCTAGCCATCAGAATCAAAAGGCAAGGATATTTCTGGCCTACCATTATTGCAGATTGCGAGGCCTATTCCTCTTCATGCGACAAATGCCAGAGGCATGCACCGATTATACACCAACCTGCGGAAAAGCTATCTAACATATCCGCCCCTTATCCATTTATGAGATGGTCCATGGATATTGTGGGACCACTAGTACCATCAGGAAGTGGAAAAAAGAAGCTACGATTCCTCTTAGTCTTAACGGACTACTTCACGAAATGGATAGAGGCTGAAGCCTTCCAGCAGGTAACCAGGGTCGAGGTCGAGCAATTTGTATGGAAAGATGTCGTGTGTAGACACGGCGTCCCATACGAAATCGTAACTGACAATGGAGGACAATTCATATCCCACGATTTCAAAATATTTTGTGACAAGTGGAATATTCGCCTGACCTTCTCATCACCTCGCCGACCTCAAGGTAACGGACAGGCGGAGGCTGCTAATAAATCAGTATTAGCAAACCTCAAGAAACGCCTCGGAACCCAGAAGGAATTCTGGTCAGAGAAGTTACTTGAAGTACTTTGGGCATGTCGGACCACCCCACGAAAAGCTACAGAAGAAACTCCTTTCTCCTTAGCATATGGGATGGAAGCTGTCGTTCCAGCTGAAACCATTGCTGGTAGCCTCCGCCGGGAACTCTGTACGTCCAATCCCGCAGCTAATGATCAGCTCCTAACCGACAACCTCGATCTAATCGAGGAAAGACGGGACCGAGCTTTGATTCGCATTCAGAACTATCAGCAAGCAATGGCACGACAATACAATTCCAAAGTCAGGCTCCGGCAGTTCGCTGTTGGTGACCTAGTACTTAGGAAAGTTTTCGAAGGAACCAAAGAACCAAATGCTGGGAAGTTAGGAACCAACTGGGAAGGTCCCTACCAGATCATCCACGTGGTACGACCTGGCGTTTACAAACTCCGAAAGGTGCGAACTGGGGTACCTGAAATCAGATCGTGGAATGCCACGAATCTTAAGAGATATTATCATTAGGTACCTAAAACTCCTGAACTACGTTAGGCTTGATCCCTTGACTGGGTACGTAGGCAACTCCGTCATGAGTGCAGCCCCAACCTCATCTCAACACTTCGTTCACTACAATCAAAGGGGGCATATGACTGATTAAAATCACATAGCCCACACAGCAAGTGTATGATCGTTATAATACAGCAATTGTATGATCACTATGATACCACGTATCCAATTATCAATAAAGAAATTATTCTTGATATCTCAATCCTTTAACAAAACAGGTCCCCGTAAACGTGGACCTAGGGTCCTAAAAATCCTTCAAATTAGCTCAGGTCCCTACAAACCTGGATCTAAGGTCTTAAAATCCTTAACAATCTAAAAATTCTTAAAACCCTTCAAGCAATATCAGGTCTCGACAAACCCGGACCTAAGGTCTTAAAATCCTTACCAAATCTCTAAGGTCTTAAAATCCTTACCAAATCTCCAAGGTCTTAAAATCCTTGTCAATTCTCCAAGGTCTTAAAATCCTTATCAAATCTCTGAGGTCTTAAAATCCTCATCAAATCACAAAGGTCTTAAAATCCTAAGCAAGTCTCAACGGGTCTTAAAATCCCACAAACAAGTTCAGGTTCCCAAGAACCCCCACCTAAGGTGTCCAAATTAAACTTAGGTTCCTAAAAACCTTAAGCTAATCCCGATACTCCAAGAATTCCTCTTAAGGAACTAAAAACGACCAAAGTCTTCCAGACTTATCATAAGATTCGATTATGATCAAGTTGTCATATTTCACGACTAAAGCCAAAAACTCAAAATGAAACGAAAACCAAGTTTGAAATTAAACAAGGGTTTAAAAGCCTCCCCAGGCTAACAAGGATTCAAAGTACAAACAGATAAAGGTTTAAAAGCCTCCTCAGGCTATAAGTCTTAGAAACAAATGAAACAAAGCCCATCGGGCAGAAATCCTAGTAAACATGAAAGAGCCTCAGCTCTTAAACTTCCTTGTCATCCGAGCTCTTCTCAGCTCCCTTACCAGCTGGATCTTCCTCCTCAGGAACCTCCTCCTCCATCTCCTTATCGCTACATCAAAGGGAGGCTTCGACTGGGGCTGAGTAAGAACCCATCAATCCCAAATTAGAACCGAACTCTCCAGAAAAGGAGAGATTAAACATATTAATCTCAAAAGTACCTGAGCTCTCGGAGAGTTGTCCCCTGCTGAGCATCGCATTTTGAGCCAAGTCTCTTTACCTCAGCTTGGAGATCCGAGATCAGAGCCCGAGTCTAATTGAGCTCAGTCTTGTTGGCCTTGACCAGTTCAGTGACCTGAGCTAATTCCTCAGCACTGGGGGCATTGTGAACAGCGTCCTCAAATTTGAACTGAGCCCTGTTAATAGCGCCGGCCAGCTACAGAAAACAAAAAACGGTTCAGCAAAAAATCTTCCAAAGATGAAGCTAAAAATCAAAATAGACTTCGTACCTGACCCATATGATGGGCAATATCAACATACTCGTCCTTGTGCGTGAGATTGGAGATCGAGGGGAGGGAACAACTGGGACTCTTCATATGCCTCATCAGAGTAGCCAAACCCCACGAATCATCCAAAACCGATCCAGGCTTCGAATGAGTAAAGTTCCAGCCAACGGTTCCTCCTCTAGAGGAGGAGGAGGAAGACCTCGAAGGTCTGTCAACCTGGTCAGTTCGGGACCTCTTGTTCCTCGGGGGCTCAAACTCCGGAGGATCCCTCACCATTTGAGGATCAGCTTCAGTCATCGGGACCTCGGAGGGAAGGCCAACTTCCTGAACTTTAGGCTCCGAAGAGGCAACACCTTTAGCAGGAGCAGAGCCTCCTTCGTCGAGAACCTCCTTCACAGAATCAAGGAAGGATCCTCCCTGGTTCTTGTCACTCCCTCTGGAGGAGCTGGCAGCCTTGGTCGATTTACCCCTGGAACGAAAGGAAGGTTGAATAGGCATCTTCTGTGATTGAGTCTTCTCGGAAGTACTTGCTCCGGAGGAAACTTCGAAAACTGAATCACCCTCAGAAACTAAATCAAGAAAAAGATTCATTAATCACATGAGACAAATTCAAACAGTAAAAGCCATGAATTAAGAGTAGAAAATTTACCCTCTAAACCAGCAACCGTCACTGAATCAGGGAAGGACGCCTGGTATCGCTCAGGAAATCTAGCTGATCCAACTCTCGAAGTGGTGTAAGCTCCCCAAGTGTTAGGGCTATGCTGCAGCTTCCTGTAGAGAGCTCTAGTAAGCTTACTAGACAACTTGACAGGATCCTTAATTTCTGCAAAAAAGAGTCAGAAGACAATTAGCACATCACGATAAGCAAGGATAAACATGCAAAGATATCCCTAAAATCCTAACCAGAAATGTCAGACCATGAGCTCCTAAGGTCACGGCCTACAGGAACCGTCAAGGGATCAATCTTGACATAAAAATACTTCTTCCGCCAGTCATCATCACTGGCCGTGAACTTAAAAATACCTAACCCCGGACGACAGGGGAGGTAGTAGGTACCGCTTCCACCATCCTTGGAAGTACTCTCCTTTATAGAAAAGATACTCATTAGCTCGGTCAACCCCACGATGACTCCTTCCTCCTTGGCCCTAGTGATGAACCCATTTATCACTCGGATAACCAATGGGCAAAGTAGAGGAAGGGCTAGCTGGTAATGATCTAAGAGATCCAGCAAAAGGGTGGGGAGAGGAAATCTAAGGTGGCTCTTGGAGATATATTTCTCATGAACACAGAACCAACCCTCCGGAACGGTCTCGGGGGTCTCATCTTCAGCACAAGCTCTAACTAGATCACTCTTGCCGTGAGCTTGAACAACAAGATTAACGACGTCCTGACCCTTTAAGAGCGAAGGGAAGTGAGGACCGGAGGAGGCGCTCTTGCCACCTTTCTTCTTCATCTTCTTGACTCTTGCTCCGATCGAGTCTTTAACCTTCTTCTTCTTGGCTTCTGTCATCTTTTCACCGGCTTCCCGCTTGACCTTCATAATGCGGGCACCGGAGGCTGAGATTTGAACCTCGCCGGAACCTTCTTTTTGACTCATGATAGTAAAAGGAAAGGGAAATAGGAAGCAAAAGAGAGGAATTGGACTAAGGCGAAATCTCAGAGAGAGGTTAAAGATGAAGAACTAGTTCGATCAAGAAGCGGATAAAAAAAAAAGAGAGAGAAAACGCAGTAAAATAAAGGAAAAGAGGTAAATTACCTTGGAAACCGTCGAGAGGCGTGGAGGAAGTGGAGAGACAAGCAGTTAATTCTCTCAGCTTTATATCCCATCACGTCTCGAAAATCGGAAATCAAATTTCTAACTCACTTTAATCTAAGCCATCGATTTAATCGGAAGAAATTTACAACCGTTCGATTAGATAAAAATAAATATGGTTGAGATAGCTAGTAATCATGATCTCAACAAGAGAATCTAGCTTGGGCGGCTAGGTCTAGCTCCCGAGAATAACGAAACCTCATCTCGAGAGCTGGGGGCAACTGTTGGGCCCGAATATGGCCCGGTAGCTGATTGTTGAATAATGAAAGACGATAACAGGCCGCGACTGGCCCATCACGAGTTCGACATCTAAAAGGAGCTAAGTTGAAGCCGAAGGCTGAGAGCTAAGGCGATCTTTAAAGAGGTCACGGAGAAGAGGAAGCTCACGTCACAACAAGAAGAAGCGCAGGACCCGGTCAAAGGGAAGCTGTTGCGGATTCCACCTCAAGCGGAGAAGATCTCGGAGATTAGTTGAAGACAACCTAAAGAAGTCCAAGGCTATTTAAAGAGAAGGTCGAGGACTAAAAAGAGGATCCGATTCAACTCATATTTTTACTCTACATTCATCAAAACATTCTTATCATAATATTCTTGTAATCTTTATAATCATCAAGAGAAACATCTCTTTGTAACCATTCCTTTACCACATTATCAATACAAATCAAAGTTCATTCATCAAGTTCTTACGGGGTTCAGCCCGCGATAATCTTTCCCTAACCTTTCCTAAACATAAAACCTGATCTAAAATCTAGGTGTGAGTTTTACCCCTCACACTTACTGCGACTCTCAGTTAGTCGCAAACCAATTCAGCGGAGAATACGAAGCAAGGGATGAAAGGATGAACGCATATTTGAAGGTCGTCCAAGACTTGGCCCACGACTTTCAGCAATTTGCGCTAACCAGGATTCCCCGCTCGGAAAACGTCCAAGCTGACGCTTTAGCCGCTCTCGCCTCAAGCTCGGATCCAGGGCTTAAGAGAATAATTCCCGTCGAATTCATAGAGCATCCAAGCATCGGACCGCCGATAATCGCCAACCTGATCAGAACACAGATCGAAGGCGCGGAAGAGAACGAAGACCAACCGGAAGACGACGCAGACCAAACAGACTATGGCTGCGACACTCCCTGGTTAGAACCTATCAAAGCCTACATCGTAGATGGTACCCTACCCGCGGAGAAATGGGCGGCCCGGGAAATAAAAATCCAGGCAGCACGATACGTAACCGTGGAAGGCGAAATCTACAAATGGCGATTCTCCGGACCTCTCATGACTTGCGCAGAAGGAGAAAAGGCGAGAAAAATCATGGAAGAGGTTCATTCCGGATCGGGCGGAAACCACTCTGGTGGAAGGTCTCTCGCAACAAAAATAAAATGCCACGGATTCTACTGGCCAACTATGGTAAAGGATTGCGAGAAGTTCGCTCGGAAATACGAGAAGTGTCAGCGGCACGCCCCGACAATTCATCAGCCCGCCGAAATCCTCTCTTCTATCTCATCTCCGTACCCTTTCATGCGATGGTCGATGGACATCATCGGACCGCTGCACAAATCAAAACAAAAACGTTTCCTGCTGGTCCTCACAGATTTCTTTTCGAAATGAGTGGAAGCAGAATCCTACGCAAGTATCAAAGACGTGCAAGTCGAGAACTTCGTCTGGAAAAACATCATAACCAGACACGGTGTCCCATACGAAATCGTAACGGACCACGGGTCTCAGTTTATTTCCACACGATTCGAGGCATTCTGCGAAAAATGGAAAATACGACTTAACAAGTCTACTCCCAGATACCCGCAGTGCAACGGACAGGCTGAAACCATAAACAAAACCGTCCTAGACGGATTGAAAAAGCGCTTGGAAGCCAAAAAGGGACGATGGGCAGAAGAACTCGAAGGGGTCCTTTGGTCTCATCGAACCACTCCAAGACGAGCAACGGGGGAACTCCGTTCGCTCTCGTTTACGGAGCAGAATGCATGATTCCGGCGGAAGTAGAATTCCCCGGCGTACGGGGGAGATTTCTTCCCGAACGGGAAGACCTGAACAATGCCATGCTGCTGGATAATCTTGACCTCATCAACGAGCGTCGCGACCAAGCCCTCATCCGAATTCAAAATTACCAGCAGGCCGCCGCAAAATACTACAACGCGAACGTGCGTCATCGAAGATTCAAGGAGGGTGATCTGGTCTTGCGAAAAGTCTTCCAAAATACTGCCGAACGAAACGCAGGAAAACTGGGAGCAAACTGGGAAGGACCATACAAAATCATAAAAGTCGTCCGACCAGGTTCGTATCAAATCGCGAACATGCAAGACGTAAAAATCCCGAGAACTTGGAATGCGATGCATCTCAAGAAATACCACCACTAGAACGTAAACGTGGACAACAGAACTACGAGATGGCTTGATCCTCGAAAGAGGTACGTAGGCAACTCGCCAACCGGTGGGTTCAGCTATCCCCCCGATTTAAAAGGGGGGAGTGGGGTGCGTACACCCACACGCTCCCACAATTTTCGAAAAAAACTGAACTTTTGAAAACTTTCCACAATCAATTCGCCTAACGGCCTTAACAATGGATCCAGTATCCACCAAACAAACCATAAAACTATCACCCGGAAACATTCTGCGATTTCTAAAAGCCCATAGTCCTTTATGGCATAAGAAAAACAAACTTCAAAGCACTGCGAGACGTCGCTTCGTGCCCGAACATCCGTTTTTCGATTAAAACCTTCATACGCCTTCTAAAACGGCATCATATCGTTGTTGCTGATCACAACAAACGAACTCTAACGTCCTAAACAGACAAGCCACCTAAGGGTAGGCTCTTTTACATCCGCCAAGGATCCCATAGCGCGCTATACAAAAAATCCAAATTTGGTTCAGCACTTCGTAAAGGAAGTAGCTCGATTCGTGCCCATACAAATCATATAAGCCGATACCACTTCGCGGATTTTAAAACGGTACGAATCAGGTTAAAATCACAAACAGGCAAAACGAAAGCCGATTTGTCATCGCACAGCCTCAGTCTGAGAGTAAACCTAGGTCTTGCCCTAAACCCAGCCTTGCTGGTATCTTAAACATCTCATAGGCAAAGCGTCAACGACGCGAGATCCCAAAACTTGTCTCTTCACTCAAGTCTATACGTTTCCACGAATTTTCGCGTAAATCGTAAACCGCAGGAAAATCTCGCTTTGTACAAACTACGGATACGGTGATTGTCAGGGAGGCAGGAATGAGACGACAACTCACACCCTGCCCCTCTAACTTCGACAAACAGAAGTTTTAAACGCAAAATATTTTATAAACGCGTACCGCGAGTTCAATACAACGCCCTAAAAAAGGGCAGGGATTCAAAGCCACCAACGGCCAGTCCCGAAATCATACATAATGGCCAACCAACTGCCGAAATACAATCAAAATAAAAATCCCCTAAGGGATTGATCAACCTAGGCGTCCTCCGGAACACCGCCCTCATCCTCCGACTCACCCGAAGCAGGAACAGCCTCGCCATCGCCCTCGCCGACCTCCTCGCCACCCTTGTCCGCAACAATTCCAGCATCCTGAACCTCTGGAATTTCCGAACTCGGGACCAGGGTACCCGAGGATGACGGGCCGGCAAGCTCCGGCGCAGTGCAAGTTCCCATCTCCTCAAAGCGCTGAATCCGCCTCTTAAGACATCGAACTTCCGAGGATTTTCTCTTCTTCTCCTCCTTCGCCTTGAGCAGCGAGCTCACAGTCTTTCCCAGATCACGCTCGAGATCGCTGATCCTAGCTTCGAGCGTCGACGTCTGGGCAGCATGAGTGCTCTCAATCGATTGAAGCACAGCCTCGGTGCGCTTCAGAGTTTCCCGCGACGAATCTAGCTCCTTGGACAAACGTGTAACCTCCAGTCCGCAATCACCAAGAATCCCGTCGATCAACGACACAAACTGATCACACGAGAGAAGGTGAGAATCAAGGGATAACAAAGGAAAGAGGGTTTCACGAAATACCTTGGAGCGATGTTGCGATAGTTTCGCCGAAACCTCGCCTTCCTCACTCTTAGTACACCTTTTCCTCTTCGCTGATCCGGCAGCCCCAGCTCTTGAACGTCCCCTCGATGGTGGAACAGCGTTGGACGCAGGAAGTCCCAAGACGATCTCCCTCTTCTTTTCTGGAGGAGGAGGCATGACTTCCACCGCATCCTCCGAAACCACTATCGGCGCGAAAGGGGAGCCCTCCGGGCGAGCCTGGACATCGGGTGCTTGCTCCGGAACGACAGTTTCTCCAGCAGGCAAAGGGACATCGGGTCCAGAGGCTGGAATTGTGGAGATCGGGACTGGAGTAACGTCGAGTCCAAGAACCAGAACCGCGGGATCCGGAGTTAAAGTGACATCGGATCCGAGAGTCGGAGCCACAGAAGTCAGAACGGAAGTAGCACTAGGACCTGCCACGCTAGACTCCATCTCAGCACGGCGTCGCTCCATCTTGTCCTGAAAAGAACTGAACCCCTCGACGAATGTCTGCGTAAGAGCAGGAGCATCCTGCGCCGGCGAGGCTTGGTTAGCTTCACTCATTTCGACATCGGAATCTTTCTTTTCGTTTGGAGAGAAAGCCATATTTTCTGAAATTTGAGAAAAGGAGAGTGAGTGAAAAATGAGAGGAAGATGGGGTGCTACTTATAAGAAATCAAAGGTGGAAGAGTTTTTCGGAATAAAATATTCCTAGCCGAAAATTTCGATTTTCAAATCTTTCGCACACAAAATCACTCCCGCATCTTGCATGCTGGGGGGCTAACTGTTGGGGTCAAAAACGGTTATCTCGAAATCAACGGCTAAGTCTATTTGTCATACTAAAACCCTCCAAAAACGAACACGAACACCCGTAAACCAAAGGAACCGAGTAGCCGACCACGGCCTTGGCCGCCGGCGCCTAGCGCCCGTGCTGGCCGTGGCCGCCGGTCGGCTAGCCCCCGTGCTGGCCGTGGCCGCCGGGCGGCTAGCCCCGTGCTGGCCGTGGCCGCCGGCGGCTAGCGCCCGTGCTGGCCGTGGTCGCCGGGCGGCTAGCCCCGTGCTGGCCGTGGCCGCCGGCGGCTAGCGCCCGTGCTGGCCGTGGTCGCCGGGCGGCTAGCCCCGTGCTGGCCGTGGCCGCAGGCGGCTAGCGCCCGTGCTGGCCGTGGTCGCCGGGCGGCTAGCCCCGTGCTGGCTCGGGTCTTCGGACAACAATCTTCGGTACACGAGTCCCAGTCCCCGGCCATCAGAAGTCTGTACTTCGAGTCTTTCCCAAGTCCTCGCAGGACGAATCATTGAGATTCCGCGTACGAAACTCCGTTTCTCACTCCAATCTAAGACCATCGGAAACATTTCGGAAACTCGTAAGATATCGACGGGAAGGAAGATCTTAAATTCTTCGTACGAAACAGCGATGGTTATCTTAAGACACCACTCGTCTCAACTCTACGAACGAATGAAGAACCTCCGAAGAAATCGTAGAAAACAACGGAAGTCCTAGAGACGGCCCGAAAGGGACCAAACGCGATCGGACAGTCCGTTTACGATTATCTGAGATAGATACGACGATTTACATTTACCTTTACGTAACAAGATGAATGCTAAATCGACGGAAGGATAAATGTGAAGTTTCCCGAAGATAAATGTCAAGTTTCCCGATAAACATGGAGGTCGACGAAAATGGAAAGAAGCCCGCCTTGCGGCCCAGAAGGAGCTTTGGGAGAGGAAGAAGGGCAGAGCAAAAAAATCATTAAGAGAGAGAGCAAATCCGAAACTTAGGGACTTAGAGAATTCCTGCTAGCTTAGGACTTAGGAGTTTAGACTAGCGGAGCAAGACTTAGAACGTTTTGTCTCCTTTATTTCCGTCGTTTTTCGCTTCAGCGTTTCTCTACTTCCCTTTTTCGGAAGAATATTGTACCATCTATTTAATAAAACGCCTTAGTGCAATTTTTCCGCTACATTGCTCTATTCTATCAATTTCGTTTGGTTATCGCAGAGAATCCGAGCCTTCAGGGAAAACTAGGTTTACTTAGTTTTCCTTCGATAAACTTAACTAAAATCGACAGTGCGAATTTCGGTTCCCACAGAAGTTCGTCATTTTCATGATTCGCCAGCTATAATTGGGAGTTTGATAGTTCCCAATGAGGTATCTGTTTCTCCGGAAAAGCCTATGAGACTAGCCTTCTGGTCGACGATTTCGTACTCATCTATTTCCATCCCCTTCAGGGCTCTGTAGAAAATGAGGTCGACGGAGCTCCCGGTGTCTCCCATGAGCTTGGGTACTTCGTACCCTGCGATGTTCAGGGTGACGATCATGGCATCGTCGTGAGGTCTGTCAAGGTTTGACGTCTCACTTTCCCAAAAAGAAATCTTAGTGTTAGACTCGGGGTTAGAAGGATTAGTTTGAGTGTTAGACACAGCGTTCCGTACATGAGTTTTAATAGAATTAACAGAGTCTCGACACATTTCGGATCCTCCGAGGATGTAGTCTACCCTCGAACTGGGGCTCGACTGAGGTAACGGTTTGCTCAGGAGGGCCTCAATTTGTAGGCTTTTTCCTTGGGGGAGCTTCCCAAGGATCATGTCGACCCTTTTCTTAGGAGCTGGGGGTGGTGAATCGGTCTCTTTTCCAGGAGACCTTTCTCGTTTCGGTGAGGTGTCTCTGGGACCTCTTTTCTGGTAGGACTGTGGTTTTTTTAGGTCCACGCCCTTTATTTCTCCGGCTGTGAATTTAGCTGCCAGTTGTCTTTGGAGGTCCCAACATTCCTCATCATATCCTTTTGACTAGGGGGTTTTGTTTGCTGCGGCGACAGGTTTTTCTTCCTTATCTTCCTTGATTGCATAGGAATGTTCTCCATGGGTCTGATTGTTTCGAGAATTTCCCTTTTTATGAGGTCTTTTTGCTTCTGAGGCTTCACCTTTCGGGTGATTCTGGGGTTTCTTGTGGAGTTTATCCAGTACAGTTGTTTCCTCTTCCAAGGTGACGTATCTATACGCTTTATGAAGAGCATCGTCGATAGTTGGGGGAGGATTGAGGGTTAGCTCCGACCAAAGTTCCGATTTATACCAGAGACCTCTTCTGAGAGACTCGATGGCGACCTGGTCGTTGGGGTTTGAGAGCTTAGTTCTCACTGCTCTGAATTTTTCGATGTAGGCTCGTAGTGAGTCTCCCACTCCCTGTCTGATTTTCCAGGGGTCAGCCTCGGATGCTTGCTTCAGGATATGAGTCGAGTATTGCTTCATGAAAGCGTTGCTTAACTGGTCGAAGCTATCTGTCGAATTTGGTTCGAGACCAGAGAACCATTCGAGGGCTGTTCCGACTAGATTTTCGGCGAATGTCCTGCAGTAACCTGCTTCGCATTCTTCTTTCGTAAAGTGAGCTTTCACGATAGCTAACCGGAAGGCTCTCAGGTAAGCCTTTGGGTCTGAGGTCCCGTCGTATTCGGGGATCCTAATTTTTCGGGTGTCTCTTATGTAAGAGTTGGCAATTCTGTCAGTGAATGGAGTTCCACAGGTTTCTTCGATCAAGCTCTCGATTTCGGGAGCTGAGCTCGTTGCCTTGTGGACTTGAGCTCCCAATTTTTGGAGAGCTGCGTGAGTTCGTTCCATATATCTGCGAATAGCCTCAGGTCCCTCTAGAGGAAGGACAGTCGGGTCATCATTAGGTACCTGTCGAACAGGCCCCTGATGGAATCGTGTTCGATCATTTTCCCAAGTGCCAGGTGGGCTGATTTGCTCACTGGCCCTAGGGTTATTTTGACGAGTTAGGTTAGTGGGGCGAGTTGTAGGATCAGCATCCGTCCTTTGATGTTCATTCGGATTCGTGTTTAGGTTTCTGGCCTGAAACACCGAAGCTGACGTTCTGCCCCCGGACGGATTGGATACTCCTTCTCCTGACCTAAGAATAGGTGGTGGAGGAGGTAAGCGAGTGCTCTGACCAGTAATCTGCTCTGGTACAGAGCTGGTTGATGCTAGGTTACTTCCCATAGCACTGGTGAGAGGTGGGCTAAACACAGGAGTTGTCCTAGTGTGAGGCATTTGGAAAGCAGGTGCCTGTTCTCCCGAACCAGTGTTATCAAGGGAAAAATCTAGACGTCCTCGAGGGAACGAGGGTCGATTATTCGATCTCGGAAGATAACTCCCGAGCCCCGACGTTACGGTGGTTGGGTTGTTGCGATTAGAGATCTAGTGATCTTTTTGAATCGTTGCTGACGAGCGGCTAGCTATTGCATGGTACGCTCGCTTTCCTGAGCTTTGTCTACCAACTGCATCATCATGCAACGGATCTCAGAGAGCTGAGCCTCCGTCTGGTTCGGAGCAGGTTGATGCTGAGGGGTAACAAGGGCTGGGAGCTCTGGATTGATCCCACTGGAGGTTCTCGTGTTGGCTGCTCCAGCACTGTTCATCGAGATACTGTTCATCCGAGTACTGTTCATCGGGATACTGTTCATCGGGATACTGTTCATCGGGATATTGTTCACCGAGATACTGTTCATCGAGATACTGTTCATCGAGATATTGTTCTTCCAGTACTGTTCATCCGAGTACTGGTCATCGGGATACTGTTCATCGTGACACTATTCAGTGGTTAGATGGATTTGTTGTCTGATCGACTGGATTCATCCTTAAGTTGGAGTAAGGGATTCAATTGTTTCTTCCCCACTGACGGCGCCAATTGTGAGGGACTAAAATCACCTCCTGATTTTAGGTCAGGTTAAGATCAAAATGGAAAGATAACGTGGGCTGAATCCCGTAAGAACTTTGTAGAATGAATGAATGATTTATTGATATTTTTGTAAGAATTGTTTACAAGAGATGTTTATAACGTTTACAAGGAAAGTAATGAATTTGAGAGCTATTGCTTATGAATAGCAAGAATGCGGATCCTTTGATCATTGTTTGATGTCTTCTTTAAATAGCCTCAGGCCCCCTTTGGTCGCTACGAACTGGTTCCCGAGATCTCCTCCGTGATTTGAGGGATTTGTAACAGCTCCCCTTTGACCGGGTCCTGCGCCTATTTATTTGTCCACGAGCTACCTCTTTGACCGGGTCTTGCGCCTATTTATTTGTCCACGAGCTGCCTCTTTTCCTTGACCTCTCTAATGAACATCTTCAGCTCACAGCCTCCGGCTCTGTCTTAGCTACTTCTGAGGATTTAATCCATGATGGGCCTATCGCGGCTCATTATCATTTCTTGTTGTTTATTACTAGCTAGAGGGTCATATTTGGGCCCAACATACGGGACACTTGAAGATATGCATCAAAAGCGAGAAATCGAGGCTAGAAGAGATGTTTTATGAGTGTTTTTATGGGACTACAACGTTGGTGTATATACCCTAGTTTTAGTCGCCTAAACTCTAACCTCTTAGCCTCTAAATGTCGATCCCTTGTTCTAGGTTTTGGGATCCCCTTTTATAGATGTAGATGTCGGCTTCAAGTAGGGCGACTCTTCCATAATAAGAAAAATGGAAGTTTCCCCTTATGTGGAAAACTTCTATTTTGTTTCAAGAGTCGGCCCGATAAAAGAGGTATGAAAGATAGCAGGGGTTGGACCTTGGTTCCTTGTCAAGTAAGAATTGAGGGCCTATCCGGAAGCTGGAGGAAACTTATGCTTGGATATTTTTCCCCAACAAGAGATATAAAGCAACATGAAATATGACTGAAATAAGTAATAGGGTTCAGGGGGTTCTTCTCTAAATCGAGAGAGATGGCTTTCTCCCTTTACAAAGTAGCAAAATCTCAAGTCTCCAACTCTAGGGTCTAGTTTCTCCTCCAAAAATAGCGTAGAATAATAATGAGAAACATAAAAATATGATATATCAAAGCCACAGGAGGCTGGGAGAGAAAAAGAGGATAATTAGGGCAAATCTCGAAATAATAGTGGTTTCCATAAAAATCTATGCCGCTGGAACAGTCACTCGGGTTGATCCGCTCGATCGGGAATAGTCATCAGACTGTTGCGTGAAGATCACCAGATTGCACTCTTTTCTGCCTATTTTGCTCCAACTGGTACATCTCCCATCCAATGCAACTCCAGACCTGTAATGACTCGAAAATGACTAAAAGACTCGATAAAGACTTGAAAACCAATTAGAAAACATATATACAAGATATCTAGAACACCATATATCAACAAGTATCTCGGTCATGTTTTCTCGAGATTAAGTATCGATCGTTTCTCGGTCACAGATGTCGATTGATGGAATAGATATGGTGTCGATCGATGAAGTAGATACTCTGTCGATCGATGAAGATGAGGTGTCGATCGATGCTGCGCATTTCTCTTTGTGGATCGAGCGTTCCAAACGTGCTGGGTCTGAGAAGAAAAGCAATTACTCCTTGCTGCTTCTGGTACTGATTGACATGTACCTGAAAAACAAGAATTTTTTTTTTGTAAGTAACTTAAAACAGTAAATAAAACCTAGAATAAACCAATTAATCAAGTCTAATGGAGATCGAAGCTCCCCGGCAACTGCGCCTGATTTGATATCACTCAAATTACCCTAAGGAGTTATTTATACTATCTCAAATAAGAGGTCGAGTTGTAGCACTTAGGGATCAAATCTACAAAGGGCTAGGGCACACACTAGACTAGAGATATTAAGATTTAGCTAGGCAATCAGTATTAAAACAGTAAATATAGCAATTAATAAAGCAGTAAACAAGATGAACAAGACAATTGTTCAGCTTGACAAGGAGTTGTTTGATGAAAGGAGAAATAGCTAGACTTAGGGATTTATCATTCAAGAGATTCAAAACTTCAACTAAAGGATGCTAAAGGTTTATAGATTCAATTCTATAACTAGATTTTAATAAGTAAGTAATCCAGCTTTCACATTAATTACTAATCAGATGCCTAAGTCTTTGTCCCGGCTATCGCACATGAACAAGGAGTGAGTATCGATGGATGCTATGGCCTGAGCGCCGATCGATACTACCTCAGACAAGCATTAGCGACCTAATCGATTATGTTCAACTAGATTCCTAGACCAACTGTCGTATGCGCCTAGTTATCTAATCCAACAGAGCTCAGGTTCCGTTAATTGATGGTACTTTCGTGCCTCTCAATTGTCCTATGATTCTAGGTTCAAGCAATTAGTCACTGTCGTGCTTTTCTAACTACTCCAGATCCTAGTATTACAAATCACTCTGGTGTAGAGATCTATAGATAACCTAGCAATCCTAATTGATTATCAGTTTGACATTAAGCTCATGAAATCCCTAAACCTAACAAGATGAATTACTCAGACATGGAAGCAATAACAGAAATCATAGTGTGAATAATATAATAGAATAGAAATCAATAATAAAACCAATAGAGTTCCAGTCAATCTCCGAAGAAGAATTGATCTTCTCTCCAAACCCTAATGGAAAACAATAGAATAGAATAATAGAAAGCTTAGCCGTCAACAATGGCTTAGAAAATATGTTTGGCCCACGTTCTGACATCCATATCGATCGATATTCACGGTGTTGCATCGATCGATATGCATTCCTCTTCTCGACAGCTTCCTCTCACGAGGAAGACTGGCCACTCTTCAGTAAAACGAGTATAACTTCTGATACAGTATGCTGATTGACATCAAACCGGTGGCATTGGAAATCTAACTCAAAGCTATATCCTGTGTCAAAAGATGAGCTAAATCTAACGGTGGGAAGGTCTTCATCCATATATAAACATCTGATGCGTCTGTGCAGCTCTGCACTCAAAAGGCTCCAAAAGGCACCAAAATCACCACTTTCCTCCAAAACGTCTATGAACCTGTAAATACTCTAAATAGACTCTATATTGTAGTAAATAGTATCTAAAACACTTATATACTCAATTTCTTCATGATTCTATTCAAACCATGATGAATCAAGATGTAATAATCTTGATTTTGAAACATGAATCAGTGGATAATCACCAGGAAGTTGAATCAATCTCATAGGACTTATCCCACTTTCTAATCAAGTAATTCATTCTTACTTTGTTTGGACACATGAAAATTTCTTCATGATTCTAATCAAACCATGATGAATCAAGCTGTAATACCCTTGATTTGGAGACATTATTAGGTGGATAATCACAAGAGGTTGAATCAATCTAATATCAGTTACGTCGAAGGAGTTATCCAACTTTCTAATCATATGATTCATTCTTACTCTGTTTGGACATATGTCAATTTCTTCTTGTTTTTAATCAAACCAAGATGAATGAAGATGTAAGAACCATTATTTGGAAACATTAATATGTGGAGAATCACCAAGAAGTTGAATCAATCTCTTATGAGTTACGATGAAGGAATTATCCCACTTTCTAACCAGGTGATTCATTCATACTCTGTTTGGACACATGACAATTTCTTCATGATTCTAATTAAATAAGGATGAATAAGGATGTAAGAACCTTTATTTGGAAATTTTAGTCAGGGGAGAATCATTAGAAAATTGATTCAATCTTATACAAGTTACGATGAAGGAGTTACCATGAAAGAGTTATCCCACTTTCTACTCACATGATTCATTCTTACTCTATTTGAACACATGGAAATTTCTTCATGGTTCTAATAAAACCAGGATAAATAAAGATGTAACAACCTTGATTTGGAAATATTAATCAGTGTAGAATCCCCAGAAAGATGAGTCAATCTCTTAGGAGCTACGATGAAGGAATTATCCTACTTTTTAATAATGTGATTCATTATTACTCTGTTTGGACATAAGTCATTTTTCATTATTCTAATTAAACCAGGATGGTGGAAGTCCCCTTGGTCCAGTGGTTTGACTAAGGGTTCATTAATGCTTCTACACCAGGAGGTTTGGGTTTCGAGTCCCACTGAAGACGAAATTATGCGAATTAAAGGAGAGAAGGCTTACAAGAGGTTCTGCAGCATGGCGCAAGAAGTACCGTCAGGCATGGATACAATAGGGTGGTTCAGGTGAGGTGATGCAGTCAGTGACGGGTAAAATTGTCGGCTGTAAAATTGTTTGTAACGTTCTCATAGTTTGTAATAGCATAATTATCCAGAGTTAAAAAAAAATTAAACCAGGATGAATCTAGATGTAATACAATGATTTGGAAACATTAATCAGTGAAGAATCACCAGGAGGTTGAATCAATCTCATACGAGTTACGATGAAGGAGTTATCCCACTTTCTAATCATGTGAATCATTCTTACTCTGTTTGGACATATGTCAATTTTTTCTATTATAATCAAACCGGGATGAATCAAGATGTAAGAACCCTAATTTTGGAAACATTAATAAGTGGATAATAACCAGGAAGTTGAATCAATCTCATAGGAATTACTTTGAAGGAGTTATCCCACTTTCTAATCATGTGATACAATCTTACTATATTTGAACATATGAAATTTTTTTCGTGGTTCTAATCAAACCAGGATGAATGAAGATGTAATAAAAATGATTTGGAAAAATTAATCAGTGGAGAATCACCTGAAAGTGTAATCAATCTCGTACAAGTTAATATGAAGGAGTTATCCCACTTTCTCATCATGTGATTCATTCTTACTCTGTTTGGACATATGACAATTTCTTCATGATTCTAATCAAACCAAGATAAATCAAGATGTAAGAACCTTAATTTAGAAACATTATTCAGTAGATAATCGCCAGGAAGTTGAATCAATCACATATCAGTTATGTCGTAGGAGTTATCTCACTTTCAAACCATGTGATTCATTCTTATTCTTTTTGGACATATGACAATTTCTTCATGGTTCTAATAAAACCAGGATAAATGAAGATGAAAGAACCATTATTTTGAAACACTAATTAGAAGAGAATCACTAGGAAGTTGAGTCAATCTCAAAGGAGTTACGATGAAGGAGTTATTCCACTTTCTAATCAGGTTAGTCATTCTTACTTTTTTGGACACATGACAATTTTTTTCATGATTCTAATCAAATCAGGATGAATCAAGTTGTAAAAAACTTGATCTGGAAAAATTAATCAGTGGAGTATCACCATGGAGTTGAATCAATCTTATACTAGTTACGATGAATGAGTTATCCTACTTTCTACTCATGTGATTCATTCTTACTCTATTTTGACATTTGACAATTTATTCGTGAGTATAATCAAACCATGATGAACCAAGATGTAATAACATTGATTTAGAGCATTATTCAGTGGATAATCACCAAAAAGTTTAATCAATCTAATAGGAGTTACGTTGAATGAGTTATCCCACTTTCTTATCATGTTATTCATTCTTAATGTTTTTCGACATAGGACAATTTCTTCATGGTTTTAATCAGACCAGGATGAATGAACTTGTAAGAACCATTATTTGGAAATATTATTCAGTGGAGAATCACCAGGTAGTGGAATCAATATCATAGGACATATGACAATTCTTCATGATTCAAATAAAACAAGGATGAATCAAGATACATTCTGGTACTGAAAGTGCCATTAGCATTCACAAAACATAACTTTTCTTGACCTTCCAGACCTTCAACTTCATTAAGCACAGTAGTCTCATATTGGTTCTGCATGGACCGGGTACAAGACCCCGGGCGGAGATGGACCAAAGAAGGACCGGGGAGGCTTGGACCGGAGTCGGCACCTCGGGCGCAAGAGGAAGAAGCAAGGACCAGGGTGGCAGGACCGGGTTGGTTGACCTTGGCTCGACCCCGGTCCGTTTTCTTACCTCATTTTGGACGAAAATTAGCTTTTCCTAAGGTCATTTTGGTCATTTGTCTTGGTGTTTCTTCCTTTCTAAACCTAAGTATAAGTACTCTTGTAACCCAAAGTTGAGACTTATCTTCTTTTCTCTCTAAGAACACATTGAAACCTTAAAGAAAGATTGAATCTTTAGTTTCTTTTCTTCTTATTTCTTTGTGATTATTGGTTTAAACTTGCTTCTCAACATTTTTTCCCTTAAATCAACCATGGGTTAAGGTTAATCATGAAGATTAGTGAGTAGACTCCTTTTGGATTCATGGGCTAGGGTGATTAAGGGTGATTAGTGAAGATCTAAGGTGTTTAGTGTTAGATTTACTTGTTTGCTTGCTTGTTGAGGGTTCTCAATGCTATTTTGATCTTAACCATATCAAAATAGATCCTTAGGCATTTCCTGCCCACAAGGTGTATGATGAAATGCCTGAACCAACTCTTCAATGCTTTTAGCTTGCTTTACCTAAGAGATTAGTTGCTAAAGGAGTTAAGATTGCTATTAGACTTGTTCTCCATGTTTGCTTTAGCAACATTCAACCTAAGAGATTAGATGCTTGAGTTACTTTAGCAAAAGAGCATGCATCTAGAGATAGAGCTTGTTTAGCTTAGTGTCTAGGCATAAGGAAAATGTTAGATTGATAGCTTGCCACCTCTAGATTGGATCTACATCACCCAAGATCAAATGCCTAGTCCCATGAGTCCTCCTTGCTTCATATTGAAAAGAAAGTTCACTCTTTTATTGCATTTTTAGTATAGCCTTAGTTTATCATCAAAACCATCTCTCTTATTGGATTGCACTTAGCTTAAGTATAGACTTGCATTCTCTTTGCATTGAGATCATCTAGGAATGGATTGACATCTGAAGTACTACTTTGATTTGCTTAATTGGACCCTTGAAAAGTCTTGTTATCAAATTGGCGCCGTTACCAATCCTAGTTTGATTTTGACATTGAGATTTGGTCACTTGCTTGAGACTAAGTCATTTTTATTATTTCTGTTTGTGATATTGATTCTCTCCCTGCAAAGCTTGGTGCATTTCATGTGTATGCTTGAGGAGCAGAGGTTCATCAAGGCTTGTTCCAAGAGTTGAAGACATAGCTGCACTTGAGAGAGAGTTAGTAAGAAAGAGAAGAGAAGAAGAGCAACAGGTTCACTAGCAGAGATTGGGGTTTGATATGGAGAACCTACCTCAACAAGAAGCTGCTCAAGCTGGTATTGGTCAAGGAGCTGCCAACCTTAGACCTCAGCGCCAGCCACAACACCCTCCACGCCAAGCTAGAGCCATTGGGGCCTATGATCAACCTCACATCAATGGTCATAGGTTGGGAATCAGAGCACCTGCTGTGGAGAACAACAACTTTGAGATCAAGTCAGGACTGCTCAACACCATTGAGAACAACAAGTATCATGGTCTTGCTACTGAAGATCTATTTGACCACTTGGACAAGTTTGATAGCTACTGTGGTTTGTGCAAGACCAATGGAGTGTCAGAAGATGCTTTGAAGCTCAGGCTCTTCCCTTTCTCTCTGGGAGACAAGGCAAGACAGTGGGAGAAGTCTCTCCCAAGCGACTCTATCACTACTTGGGATGAGTGCAAGGAAGCCTTTCTAGACAAGTTCTTCTCCATCTCCAGGACAGCTAAGTTCAGGAATGAGATCTCTGGGTTTCAGCAAAGGAACTTAGAAAGTTTCAGTGAAGCATGGGAAAGGTTCAAAGGCTACCAAGCTCATTGCCCACACCATGGCTTCTCCAAAGAGAGCTTGTTGAGTACCTTCTACAGGGGAGCTATACCACAGTGCAGAAACAAACTTGATACAGCCAGCAATGGATTCTTCTTGGGCAGAAACGAGGTGGATGCAGAGGAGCTGATAGAGAACATGGCCAAGAGTGACTCAGTATACAGTGAGGATCATGATAGAGTCAACAGAAGTGATGATCAGCAGACCAAGAAAGAGCTCAAGTCTTTGGAAGAGAAGCTGGACCTACTTCTTGCCAACAAATCTAAGCTGGATCAGATGAAATCAGTTGGGGAACAGCAACAAAAGCAGGTGGCTGAGATCAAGAAGATTGGTGGCTTGGAAGGACAGGAAGAGGTGTGCTTTATCAACAACAATGGAACTTGGTATAGGAAAGAGCCCAACTTTCAATACCAAAACAACTACCAGCAAAAGCCCCTCTACAACAACCAACAAGGTGGTTATCAAAGCAACCAGCCTACTCAAGCTAAAGGAATCTCTTCTCAAGCTCAAGTTCAAGTTCAACCATGGAATCTATGTTCAAACAAATCCTAGAAACTCAAGGGAAATTTGCTAAGGACATTGGAGATGAGTTCAAAGCTGTTCATGCCATGATTGATGGAACTTATTCTGACCTCAACAACAAGTACATGCAACTTGCCTCTCACGTCAAAGCTTTAGAGAGCCAGGTTGCTTCTATGCCTTCATCGTCCAAGCAGCCTATGGGAACTCTACCAGGGAAAGCAGAGGCAAACCCAAGGGAACATTGCAATGTTCTCCTCTCTAGTGACACTTCTCAGGCCGCCACCTACAAGAGAGAGGTAGATGAGATTGAAAGATTGGTGTTTGGAACTGAAATTGAACAGGTTGAGCATGTGGTTGTTGCAACAGCTGAGTCCAAGATCGTGCAAGAAGCTGACAGGATAGTTGCAGCAAAGGTTGAGCAGAGCAGAGAGCACGAGGCTGAGAAACCAGCTGAGAGAAGATCTGGTCAGAGGCTGAATGTGGTGAAGCAGGAAGACACTGAGGTTGAGCTATCCCCCTATGAAAAGCTCCCTTTTCCAGAGAGATTCCTCACCAAAGCTCAAAAGAAGGTGGTCTCCAAATTCAGAAAAGACTTGAGTGATATTGGAGTAAGGCTTCCAGAGATTCACAACATGCAAGCTGCTCATGTCCAGATGATGCTCATCAAGGACATTCTAGACCACCAAGCTGAAGTAGCAGAGCTCCTGTACATCTCTACACTCAAGCTTGATCCACCAGTCCCACCCAAGTCCCTCCCTAAACTAGGACACCAAGGGATGTTCACTTTGCCTTGCTCCCTTGGAAAGCTTAACTTTGATGATGCTCTAGTGGATTCTGGTGCAAGTGTGAATGTGATCTCACTTGAGGTGATGAAGAGTCTAGGGATTGAGCACATGCTACAAGACACATCTAAGCTCCAATTTGGGGATTCCTCTTCTACAACCCCAATTGGTATCATCAAGGATTTCCCTTTGAAGCTTGGAGCATGCAGCATCCCTATAGACCTCACTGTTTTGAAGATGGCAACTGGGAAGAGAGTCTCATTGATCCTTGGCACTCCATTCCTCACAACAGTGGGAGCTTGCATAGACTTTGCCAACAACAAAGTCACACTCCTAAATGTGAACAAAGTTGTCTCCTACCCTCTTCAATCACCTAAGTTGAAAGCTGAGTATTATGGCACAATAACTTGTGGAGCATCCTCCATTGAGAAGACAAAGGCTGAGCTGAGTGGTATTGAGAAAAAGGTTCTTGGTAAAGAGTCCCCTAAGGAGGAGTGTAATGAGCACTTGGAAAGTGCTCAAAAAGAGGAGGTGAGTGAAGCCACAAAGGCCTCCCATGGCAAGAAGAAGATTGTGAAGGAATCTCACCCTCCACCTCTTGAGAAGACTCCTCACACCCTCACTCTCCACCCAATGAAGCTCAAGGATGGAGCTATTGAGTACAAGATCAAGTGCAAGGGAAGGTCTAAGCCATTCTCAAGTGCAAGGGCCATCATCACTCCTAACCTCCAAGATGATCTAATCAAGCTTCAAGAGCTTCTCTCCCACGTCCTCACCATCACTCTTGAAGGTGGAAAGGAGTCTCCTTCTCACTAGCTAAAAGAAGGAAAGACAAGCTAGAGACTTAAAACAAGCTCACTTGGGAGGAAGTCTCATGTCTATCCATGTACATATCAGTAGTATCTTCTGAATAAGAGCCCTTAGGTTGAGAGGAAGGCGACCAGGCACTACTCCTTGCACCACACTGCTCTTCCAACAATCCATCAGAGGTACTCCTTCACCTTAATCTTGTACATACCAGTTTATTTTTGCATATTATTATTTGTGTACCTCTCCCTTACTCACACAGAGACTGTGTGATTCAAGTGTGGGGGAGGTACCAAGTATTTGATCATGTTTGCTTTGATGATTTTGAGTCTCATGCATTGCATTGTACATACATTTTTCATAAAAAAATTTCAAAAGATCATGTAGTTGCATCATTTGCATCTTTAAGATTGAGTCTAGAAGCATATAGGTTGCATTCATGCATTAAAATGATATCAACCTTGTAAAAAAGCTCATGCTAAGTTCTTAAATTGATAACCTTTGTAATCATGGCAAGTAGCTTGAGCATCCTTTAGAGAGCTTGTAGACTTTGAGCCTTGAAAACTCTTCTTGAAACTCATTAGAATGTTTGAAACTCTCTCTTTGAAGCTAGCTCCTCTCACATTTAGACTTAGTGTCTCTTGCATATGGTCCCTTGTGTACTAGGTCATGGCTATACACACTTGAGTTGTCCCATCCATTTTACCAATCTCTTTTGACAAACTCAAGTGGCACTCCATCCCCTTAATCCCCATCCTTTCTTTCAAGCCTTCATTGATTGTTGAGTGAGGCCTTTTTGGAAAGCTTTACATGTGCATAATGTTGAAAGTATTGGGAACGACAATGCTTAGTCTCCATTCTTGCTAGATTAGGCACTCTATTATCTAGCTCTTAGGATGGGGAGGTGAGTGTTGTAAGTTTGATATTGGGGAATGAGATTTGGTTAAGGAAGAGAAGATAGACTCATTGGTTATAAAAAAAATAGATCCCTAGAACTCTAGAGAAAGTTATTCATTATGTGTTATAGGGATGGCAAAGAAGGATTCTAGCTCTAGTATATAAGAATGTCTTGGCCCCCATGTATAAAAAAAAGAAAAAAAAAGAAAAAAAAAAAGAAAAAGAAAAAAATGAATGAAATAAGGGGGCTAGCAAAGTTAGTGAGAGCTTAGAAGTGTTTAAGAATATGAAAATCCCTTGTAGACTTCAAAAAGAAAGATTTCTAAGTGAGAAATTACCTTTGATTATCTTAAAATGTATTTTGGTGAGTGATGTGAGTTGGGTTGACATTGGAGATAAGTTCTTAGTTATGATTATTTAGGAAAATGGTAGAATAATGGAGATTGAGCATTGTATGCATGAATTGATCCCTTTCTTAGATATATTATGTGCAATGTCAAGGCTATCTTATCTTGTTTCACTTCACACTTTGACCCTTTTACCTTACCAAACCAAATGACTTGGACCATTTGACCATGAGCAAGATTTCTATTGAGTTACTTGTTGATTGTTAGAGAGTTAGTAGATTTGTGGTTTGTGGAAACATGATGATGAGGAGTAAAGGTGCAAAAGAGTTATGATAGGCATAGAGAAGTTAGAGATGGAAAAAGTCTTTGCTCATTGCTATTTGGCATGATTGTGATAGGTTGTTAGGTTGAGAACTAAGAAGAGCTTCTTTTGGTTGTGAGTCTTCCCTCCTTGTGTTTTGAAAAGTTTACTTGAGGACAAGTAAATGTCTAGTGTGGGGAAGTTGATGTCTTGCATATTTACATGTTTTTAGCATTCATATCTTGTGCATTTTGATCATATAAGTTGGGCATTAGGCACCTTTAGGTCCATTTTGCATTCATTTGTCCATATCAGGTGTTGGAGCATGCTTTGGTGTGATTTGAGGTGTTTGGGAGTCTTATGGCCCAAAAAGAAGGTGAAGTATCAAGTTTGGCCATGAAAAGAGAAGTCAATCCATGATCAAGTCGAGACAAAGATGATCATGGACGGAGACCTTGGAGAGACAGAAAATTGAGTTAGCTTTCCAATGAAAGTGGTTTCAAGTCATTTGGAGATATATTGGAGGAGTTATGATCAGTTTACTAGAAGCACATCAAGCTGACCGGGTAGAGTGGCCCAGGTACAGCTACCCGGGCGCAAATGATGGGTCTGGCCAAGGAAGTTTTGGACCGGGGAAGCATGGACTGGGTACAAGACCCCGGGCGGAGATGGACCAAAGAAGGACCGGAGAGGCTTGGAACGGAGTCGGCACCCCGGGCGCAAAAGGAAGAAGCAAGGACCGGGGTTGCAGGACCGGGTTGGTTGACCTTGGCTCGACCCCGGTCCGTTTTCTTACCTCATTTTGGACGAAAATTAGCTTTTCCTAAGGTCATTTTGGTCATTTTTCTTGGTCTTTCTTCCTTTCAAAACCTAAGTATAAGTACTCTTGTAACCTAACGTTGAGACTTATCTTCTTTTCTCTCTAAGAACACATTGAAACCTTAAAGAAAGATTGAATCTTTAGTTTCTTTTCTTCTTATTTCTTTGTGATTATTGGTTTAAACTTTCTTCTCAACATGTTTTCTCTTAAATCAACCATGGGTTTAAGGTTAATCATGAAGATTAGTGAGTAGACTCCATTTGGATTCATGGGCTATGATGATTAAGGGTGATTAGTGAAGATCTAAGGTGTTTAGTGTTAGATTTACTTGTTTGCTTGCTTGTTGAGGATTCTCAATGCTATTTTGATCTTAAACATATCAAAATAGATCCTTAGCCATTTCTTGCCCACAAGGTGTATGATGAAATGCCTGAACCAACTTTTCAATGCTTTTAGCTTGCTTTACCTAAGAGATTAGTTGCTAAAGGAGTTAAGATTGCTATTAGACTTGTTCTCCATGTTTGCTTTAGCAACATTCAACCTAAGAGATTAGATGCTTTAGTTACCATAGCAAAAGAGCATGCATCTAGAGATAGAGCTTGTTTAGCTTAGTGTCTAGGCATAAGGAAAATGTTAGATTGATAGCTTGCCACCTCTAGATTGGATCTACATCACCCAAGATCAAATGCCTAGCCCCATGAGTCCTCCTTGCTTCATATTGAAAAGAAAGTTCACTCTTTTATTGCATTTCTAGTATAGCCTTAGTTTATAATCAAAACCATCTCTCTTATTGGATTGCACTTAGCTTAAGTATAGACTTGCATTCTCTTTGCATTGAGATCATCTAGGAATGGATTGACATCTGAAGTACTACTTTGATTTGCTTAATTGGACCCTTGAAAAGTCCTGTTATTAAGCTCCCCCTATCCAGAGGAGCAATCCAGGGTCCTATTCCAATACACCTTTCGTGGAAGAGATTGCTTCGGTAGAGATGCCACGCAAGTTCTCCTTCCCGAGCATAAAGATGTATGAAGGTACAGGAGATCCCAACAATCACGTTGCTCAGTACAAGCAACGCATGCAAGCTGTAGCAATCCCCCGAAATGCACGGGAAGCTACCATGTGCAAGGGATTCGGATCGACCTTGACCAGTCCTGCTCTTCAATGGTACATCAATCTTCCTACCAAGTCCATCAGGTCCTTTGCAGCCCTTAGCGACAAGTTCGTAGAGCAATTCGCTAGTAGCCGCAACCTAGAGAAAAACTCAGATGATCTCTATGAAGTCCTCCAGCATAGGAACGAACCCCGTCGTTCCTATATAGCACGCTTCAATCAAGAGAAGGTGGCTATCCCTGAGTGCAATGCCGATACGGCTATCTCAGCCTTCAAGCGGGGCCTATTCCCGGAGGGAGATCTCTACAAGGAGCTGACCAAATACAAGTGCAAGACTATGGAAGATGTATTGTCTCGTGCTTGGGCTCAAGTAAGATGGGAGGAGGATGTTGCAAGTAGGGCCAAGGCCTATCCGAAGCACGATCAGAAGCCCTCGAAGCCAACTAGAAACGATCGCGATGAGTCCTTTCTTCCCAAGTTAGCTAAGGTGACTAATAATCCAGGCAGGGGCAGATATCAAAACCGTCCTTTGCCTAGGTCCGAAGGAATGATTGTATCCACATGGCCCGATATCTCTCATCTTGCAATAACAAAGCCGGAGCTGATAAGTGTCCTACGAAAAATGGGTCCTCAAGTCAAATGGCCTCCTAAGATGAAGGCCTCGGAGGCTAACCGAAACCCCAAGCGATGGTGCGAATTCCATAGTGATCATGGCCACACTACAGAGGATTGTATAGCCCTGAAGATAGAAGTCGCCGAGCTTCTCAAGAAAAGCCACCTGAGAGAGTTCCTCTCGGATAAGGCCAAGAACTTTCTGAATAAAGAAGGTCCTGGTCTTCCTACCAAAGCGGCTCCCGCGTTGCCACCTGATACCACTCAAATTACCCTAAGGAGTGAATTACTCTCATCAAAAGAGGTCAAGTTATAGTACTTAGGGATCGAATCCACAAGGAGCTAAGGCACACACTAGATCTAATAGTTATGAGATTAAGCTAGGCTAATAGTTTATAAAGCAGTAAATAAAATAAAATAGTAAACAAGATGAACAATATAATTGTTCAGCTTGGCAAGGAGTTGTTTGATGGAAGGATGGTAGCTAGATCTAGGGCTTCTATTCAGGTATTGGGGATTATAATGTCTACAAATGCCTAACAAGTTGCTTGCATGATACTATAGATCTCAGCCGCTTAACTCAAGTGAAGTATCACTGGTTAAATAATCTAGATCTCTGGCCACACCTTTCGCATGATGACACAGAAAAAGAGTCGGTCGATATCCTTTTGAGATATCGAGCGATACACCTTTCGCAGCGCTGATCGATTCACCTGTCGGGATATCGATCGACGGCTTCTAGATCTGCCTAGGCGCGAGCCGAATATGAACACAAGGCCTCAAGGAGGAGCTGTCGCTCTTCTCAACGGGAGACAAGCAAGCTCAAATGGATAATTCAAGATAATCAAAGATCCTAGTGATCTATGTTCTAGTTATCTAATCTAAAACAAGCATAGGGTGCAATCAATTTGATGAGTACCACAACTTAGCAATTATAGTTTGGGGCTAATCCCACAAACCTATCTGAACCATAGATCTAACAGGTGGATCTATTCAGACATGAAGTATGTCACATAAATCATAGATGAATAGATGAACATGCAATAGATAATATAAAACCAAAAGCAAAGGAGTTCCAGGAGGACTCTCAAGGAGTTCCTCCCTTCTCTCCTAAGAGAAACAATGAAAGCGTCAAGAGTGTCTAAAGCGTAGCCGTCAACAATGGCTTAGAAATAACATAAATAGGGTTTCTGGTCGTCAAGGGTATTTTGGTAACTTTGTGGTGACTCCTGGGCTTCAGTCGGTCATGAAATATACTCAGCCCACATTCTGATGTCCCTGTCGATCGACATGGACTCTGTTGCATCGATCGACATACAATCCTCTTCTTGGCAGCCTTCTCTCGCGAGGCAGACTGACCACTCTTCAGTAAATCGGGCATAACTTCCGCTACATGATGCGGATTGACCTCAGACCGGTGGCATTGGAAATATAACTCAAATATATATCTTGTTTCCAAATATGGACTAAATCCAATGGTGGGAAGGTCTCCATCGAGAGCTAAACATCTGAAGCGTCTTTGCAGTTCTGCACTTCGAAAGACTCCAAAAGGCACCAAAATCACCATATATCTCCAAATCGTCCCTGAACCTGTAAATACTCTAAATAGACTCCAATACATAATAAATAGTATATAAAACACTTATAAACCATGGGTAAAAATGGGTAAAATCCATGGTATATCAACTCCTCAGACTTACCCTTTTCCTTGTCCTCAAGCCAAACCAACAGGCAGTTTTTCTGAAAGAGGTTTGAAAACCGTAGGGACTCAAAGGATTTTAAAAACTCAGTTCATCATCTCTCTAGTAGTGCAAACCAAATCATTAAACATCCTAACCTTATAAGCACATTATACAATATCCTCGTATAGCAACCAAATTCCACTAGTTCCACAACTTAACAGATCCTATCTGACAATCCCCTCTACTAACCTCATTTCTTGCATAAAAATAAAAATGTAGGCTTTACCTTGGGAGTATCGATCAAAGGACACATGGATTCAACTCAAACAAGTTTCTGAACACACAGGTAGTATTCTCTGATCCCTTTCTCCCCTCATCTCTCTCTCTGAATCTCTTATTAGTTTCAATTTTAATAGGTTTTGATGCCACAAAGCTCATCTAGTCTATCTCATTGACATTTGCATTTGTAACTCATACATTTTGACAAAGTGTAGCAAATAATGGGGTCTCAGGTAATTTACCTATCCCTCGTTTCCACAATGTGTGATCATCCCTGAGATTTAGAATAATAGGGTCGCAGGAGACACTCCTACCCCTCTGCCTCTCAAGAAATCATTTCAATCTTTTATAACATAAACTTAGATATTGAGATGCCGAAGAGAGAGAAGGAAGGAAACCAGAAACACACAGACTTTTTACCTTCCAGACTTGTAGGAGGATACCGATTCCTTGTATACCAAGCCCCAAGACAAGCAAATCAAGTCAGTATTAGGTTGGAGGTCAGCTTTGGTTCCTTCAAACAATTTCAGCAAGTGCAAACATAGTTGACAGGTTGATCCACTTTAGTATCTCTAGTACTTCTGCAGTTAGTAAGTCTAAGACTAGTCTAAAGAGTGGTTAGATGACAAGTAGTAAATCAAATAAGATCATCATCCCCTTCTTGACTCAATAAAAACTTTTTTGAAAACGTTTTAAATAAGACTCATAAAGTAGATAATCATTAGTAATCCCCCCAGACTTAAATTACACTGTCCCCAGTGTAACACAGTCGGTGGTATGAAAAACATAAAGCATAATTATGAAAGTTAACAAGTTAGAACGATATACCAGCTCGCTGATGTCTGTGTTGATCGACACAATGAAGTATCAATCGATCGTTGAAGATGAAGCGCTGTCGAACGATATAGATATAGTCTCATCAGTCGATGGTTAGAGAGATCGTTTGACACAATGAAGAGACAATCGATC
>NC_079516.1:30954675-31105158 GCF_000801105.2 Raphanus sativus
GTTTGATACGAAGTGCTGGCGTTCGATATCGAGCTGGTCTCATAGGGCGATGTGCTAATCAATCGTCTACTCTTGGATCTGGCTTTTTTTTTTTCACTAACTAAAACACAATATCAGTAGAACCTCCCCCAGACTTTAATAACACTATAATGGTGTTATCAAGTCGGAGATTGGTGAGAAATAAACCATAAGTACTCAATTTAACAAGTTAGAACGAAATACCTGACCGGAATAGATGTTGATCGATGTAAATTTGTTGTCATCGGTCGTGGCAGATTTGGTTATGTCGATCGATATTGACTTCTTCTCGTCGGTCGATATTATGGCAATCGTTTACTCGGGTCCCTAACTTTGATGTGAATATTGACCAACACAGTTAAGTGGCGATCGATACTCTTGATGCTCTATCGATCAACACAATTAAGTGGCGATCGATCGATGCTATTAATGCTCTGTCGACCGATGCTGGCCAGCCATGGTCGATTCCTGTGGAAACTCATCTTCCTTGATTATATCTTAGTATTTTAACCTAACATAAAACGCTAAAATAAAACACTAAAAGTCAGTAACAGATAAATACAAAACCAATTTTTTTTTTCGGATGAACAGTGACTCTGCTACAGCAACGTTGCTACAGTGATTCTGCTACAGTGTCGATCGATTTGCTTGCTACAGTATCGATCGATGTCCTCGCTACAGTATCGATCGATGTCCTCGCTACAGTGTCGCTCGGCACTGTTGCTACAGTGTAGGGCTTACTGTTCATCTCTTTTTTTTTTTTTACCTGCAATAACTAAAAACAAAAATCAGTAGTATATGAAAATAAAATCAAATTTAAAACAAACCTAACAGTGGGTTGCCTCCCACTCAGCGCTTATTTTTAGTCATGAGCTTGACTTTTGGAGATCTGATTTAGTCCGGATGAGAATGAGAATATGCTCCAAAACAAATCTCAATGTCCAATCTTTGAGACTTTATCATTCTTATGTGAAAGCCTCCTCCATAGACTTTTCTCCTTTGTCTATCATCTCAGCAATAAGGAGTGCTTTAAGCTTTGCAAACGGGTGTGAGAAGTTTCTGTTGCACACTCTGGATTTCCTAACACCGTCTGAGAAGTAAGGAGTCAATGGTAACTGAGAAGAACCTCTCTTTGGTCGTTTCCTCTTCTTCCAATTTCTCCTCTTTTTTTCCACAGACTTGTGTAGTCTCACTCCAAATTTCCTGACATCATCAGAGAAGTGAGGAATCAATGATAACTGGGAATCCTTTTGGTTCTTTTCCTCTTCCTCCAATTCATCATCATCTTTCCCCCAGACTTGTCTGAACGCGTGGTGGTATCTCCATCAATAATATTTCCACACACTTCATACTCATTCTGCTCTGATTCGCGTCTCGTATCGATCGATGAACCAGTGGTAGTGTCGATCAATAACAGATTGATGATGTCGATCGGTGGTATCCGGTAGATGTCGATCGATGGTGGAGTGATATTATCAATTGATGTTTTCTGAACAGTGTCGATCGAGACTTCTTCTCTGAGGCCTTTGTCGACTTCAGTTCTACACCTCCTCTCTCTGAGAAGCTACTACATGCTGATGATCCTTATATACTCCATTATAGGAATCAAGACGCATACCTCTATCTGGTGGTATAGGAGATTCAGCTTCAACACGGTACAGGGAACCACAATCTTCACAGGGTCATGTATCCTCTTCACTCTTTTGCAAATCCCAGCAGCTTCTTCTGCGCATATGGGTCTTAGATGTTCAGGGACAGCAAGGTATGAGGTCTCAGACTTGTGCATTCTCTCTTCAATCTTCCAGCTTAACTGTGCATCTTCCTGGTAGCTCGTCCAAACATGTGTGTCGATCGATGTACTCGAGTGGGTGTAGATCGATGATGAAGGGTGGGTAACGATCGACCTCATCATGTTGGTATCGATCGATGCTAGCCTTTGACGAAGTCTCCAAATATTTTCTCATAGTGTTCCGCTCGTCGTCAAGCTTCTGTTCTGACTCAAGCCATTCCTCCAGTTCTATGAAGTCTCTCATAGTGACTTCTACACTCGAATCCAAGTCTCCAAGTTGTTTTCCACCCTCTAACTCCAAAAATTCTTCTAGCTCCAAGAAATCTTCCATGGTGATCTCTTTTTCTACATCTTGGTTGGGATAACAACTTGATACATCAATGCTCTTCTGTGTCAAGTCTGCAATGTCCAGAGGACAACTCGAACTTTCAGGGATTTCAATTGGTATCGATCTGTGACAAACGTCTCTGTCGATCGATGTTGAGATGCTGGTGTCGATCGATGTTGAGATGCTGGTGTCGATTGATGCTGAAGTAATGTTGTCGATCGATGTCGAGGTCGCGGGGTCGATCGATGTCGGGCTTGTGTCACTAATATCAGCTTCTTCTATTCTACTCAGTTCTTCAGGTGCAATATGTTCATCATCCTCTACCATATATTCCAGCATAGATATTATCTCAATATCTAGATTTGCTGCAGCATTACATCGGAAGTTGTTGAGGAAGGCGTTTGTTGTGGGAACCGAAATTCGCACTGTCGATTTTAGTTAAGTTTAAACGTAGGAAAACTAAGTTGACCTAGTTTTCCCCGAGGATCCCGGCTATCTGCTGGGCCACACACGACAAAGTTAATACGAGTCTAGTTTGGGAATAAATGCGTAAAATAAAGAGAGCAAAAAGAAAGAATCTTATTTCCGAATCTGCGGAGAGCGTTTGGACAACAGGTCGAGATCTCGGCCGCAAGAGCTGTCGATCGTCGCTAGTCTCAAAACCTAGATCTAACCTAGTTGAGTCGCAGCTCGCTAAAAAAGGAAATAAACGCCTAAGTTCTAAATTGCTCTGGAGTGGTTTCTTTCTTCTGATTTCGGATCCCCCTTCCTCTGCTCCTAGCCTTGCTTATATACTCCCATATGACGGTCTATTCTTGATGGGCTGAGTCTGCCGCGAGCTGGACTTTTTCCATTTTTGTCGGCTTTCGTGTTTATCGGGAAAGTTGACATTTATCTTTTCGGGAAAGTTGACATTTATCTTTTCGGAAGTTTAACATTTATCTTGTTATGTGAAGATTGTTGGGGTCAAAATCGGTCAAGACGAAATCGATGTCCGAAAGTCTCGGAAAAACATGAAAAATGTTAGAGCAACCTCGAGAGACTAATGCTCGTCCAAACATGTGTGGCCGTGGCCGCCGGGCGGCTAGCCCCGTGCTGGCCGTGGCCGGCGGCGGCTAGCGCCCGTGCTGGCCGTGGTCGCCGTGCGGCTAGCCCCGTGCTGGCCGTGGTCGCCGGCGGCTAGCGCCCGTGCTGGCCGTGGTCGCCGGGCGGCTAGCCCCATGCTGGCCGTGGCCGCCGCCGGCTAACGCCCGTGCCGGCCGTGGTCGCCGGGCGGCTAGCCCCGTGCTGGCCGTGGCCGCCGGCGGCTAGCGCCCGTGCTGGCCGTGGTCGCCGGGCGGCTAGCCTCGTGCTGGCCGTGGCCGCCGGCGGCTAGCGCCCGTGCTGGCCGTGGTCGCCGGGCGGCTAGCCCCGTGCCGGCTCAGATCGTCGGACGGCTAGTCTTCGTGCGTAAGTTCTAGACCTCTGGGTTGCCAGAAATCCGTGTTTTGCGACTTTCCGAGATCCCGCAAACAAAACTCCTTTTCCTGCTCCAAGATTTCCAAGAACCCATAAGACGTCAACGGACAGGAAGACTTCGTATAAAACGGTGATGGTTATCTTAAAACACCATTCGCCTCAGCGATGGATCGAAGATCTTCCGAAAGACTCGACATCCAAGTAGGAGCATTCTTTCAAAGAAATCGTAGAAAACAGCGGAAGTCCGGAAGACGGCCCGAAAGGGACCAAACCCGATGCGAGGTGACTCCATGGATTACCGAAAAAAGTGTCCTCGCCTTCATGGAGTATACTCCATTGATGCTCGTCGTCTTGGAGTTCCACAACCCTTCAAAGTCAGCAGGGCTAAGGTCCATCCCTAACTCGTAACTCAAAATCACAACGCCAAGCCAGCTCTCCAAAGCCGGGACGTTCAGCTGGCTGATTGAGATTCCAAAACGGTCGAGGGCCTGAACAATGACCCCAGGGATTGGGAACCACAGTCGGCATTACGTCAAGAACGCCTCGTAACAAGTAAAGTAACCCTCCGGAGGATGCTCCGAACTCTCATTCCCACGGGGAATGCGAAACATGACTCCCTTCGGAACCTCATAAAACTCTCGAAGAATTCCGAGATATTCAGGGGATACTTCGCTCGGCGAGTCGATTTCCTTACGCGTCCTCAGAGGTTGCCAGGGAATCGGGATTCGCTAGCGCCCGTGCTGGTCGTGGTCGCCGGGCTAGCCCCGTGCTGGCCGTGGCCGCCGGCGGCTAGCGCCTGTGCTGGCCGTGGTCGCCGGGCGCGTAAGGAAATCGACTCGCCGAGCGAAGTATCCCCTGAATATCTCGGAATTCTTCGAGAGTTTTATGAGGTTCCGAAGGGAGTCATGTTTCGCATTCCCCGTGGGAATGAGAGTTCGGAGCATCCTCCGGAGGGTTACTTTACTTGTTACGAGGCGTTCTTGACGCAATGCCGACTGTGGTTCCCAATCCCTGGGGTCATTGTTCAGGCCCTCGACCGTTTTGGAATCTCAATCAGCCAGCCGAACGTCCCGGCTTTGGAGAGCTGGCTTGGCGTTGTGATTTTGAGTTACGAGTTAGGGATGGACCTTAGCCCTGCTGACTTTGAAGGGTTGTGGAACTCCAAGACGACGAGCATCAATGGAGTATACTCCATGAAGGCGAGGACACTTTTTTCGGTAATCCATGGAGTCACCTCGCACGCCAAGGATCACGTTGATCGTTTCTTTTTCGTGAGGATAGATGGAGAGTCTGTCGAGGAAGGCTTTCTCCACCTATTCCCGACGGACTGGTTGTATCAACGAGGTAAGATTGTCGCATCCGTTTTCCTAGAATCCGAAAGGCGAGTACTGAACGCGTGTGTGTTTTTTTTTTTTTTGGTTCAGAGAACAGGTGTCTTGCGCATGTTCCTTCCGATCTTTCGACTAAGAGAGACATTTTTAGGACAAGGCCTTGTTCCTAGAACTCCTTTACTCTTGACCGGATTCAAGGGGCGGTCGCGCTTCACCGATCGCGAGGCGGTTTGCGGCCCTGTGTCAATGATAGATCCTACGTTTTTGCCCCTTCAAGGCAGAGGCGGAGACCTCTGAAGGATAAAGGGATCGCTTCCGAGACCTCGTCGGGGGATGGCGAGCTGCCGAGATACGATCCTGGCTTCGCTACAGAGAATCAGGATGTTCCTCCCCCGGGTGACTTCTTTGATGAACTCCCTCCGGCATTTTCCCGTGACGAGTCTTTGGACAACGAGGAGAGGAACAAGGTGACTGCGGAGGGTGCTCGCTTGGTCAACGAGGTTTGTTTTTGAAACTTGAGTAAATCCCCTTTTCTTTTTATTTGACCTTGGCTTCTTTGCAGGCCGTGAGAGTGTGGAATGCATCGATCGATGGGAGTTTCCGTACTGCCCGGCTGGCCCGTTTCAAAGCGGAGGAAACAGAAAGGGAATTCGCCAAGTATCGGTTGGAGGTGGAGGAGCAAAATCGCCGGCGAGCTGAGGTCCAGGCTCAAGCCCTCGTTCGTGCGGAAAGGAGCGGACGGAGAAGAGCTGCCGCCGAGCTGAACCGAAGGGCCGAAATTTTCTCTACCGAATTCGAAGCGTACAAAGAGGCTCAGGACTTCGTAGGCGATTTTCGCGAGTGTCGTGGTTCGGTCGGTACTCTTCACAAGATGCAGCGTGAGGACTTCTCTCTTTCCGGCGAACTTGCCACGATGGACGGCTCGATGAGAATATGCGCTAACGCCGAATCCTTTGTTCCTCCGATCGAAGGGAGAATTCGAGAGTTGTGGAATCCTATCCAAGTTTCGGAAGATACGGCGGACGCAGGCGCGGGTTCGAATGCACGCGACGGGGGTGAAGAGGTCGACCAGCCCGACTCCTCGTTCGGAATATCTCTAACCGATTGTTATGCATTCGATTATAATTTGTGATAGGCCAAGTGTGGCCGTTTGTATGTATGTGTTGCGACCCTTAGGAGGTCGCGTAACTTTGTGTTTCTCGGGATCGGCCGTTGGTGGCTTTTGAATCCCTGTTATGAATGCTTTTTATGAATTCTACGTTTTAATTTATACTTTCGTCAAGTGTAGAGGGTTTGAATATGTGTAGTCACTTCGTATTCAATCTCTTTTTTTTGTCGCTAGATTCGTAGGTTACTTTGTAGCGAACGTTAGGTTTGTAAGCGATAAGAGGCAAGTTTTGGAATCTCGTATTCTGGATACTTATGCCTATGAGATGTCTTAGATACCGGCAAGGCCGGGTTTAGGGCAAGACCTATGTCTACTTTCGGACTGAAGCTGTGCGATGACAAATCGGCTTTCGTTTTGCCTGTTTGCGATTTCGACCTGACTCGTACCGTTTTAGAATCTGCGAAGTGCTTATCGGCTTATATGATTCGTTTGGGTATGAGTCGAGCTACTTCCTTTACGAAGAGCTAACCAAAATTTGGATTTTTTGTATAGCGCGCTATGATATCCTTGTCGGATGCAAGAGGACTCCGTTAGAAGCCAGACTACGAATTTGATTGAGTGAAACGTTTCTATGTTTTTCCGTAGGGGCCAATCGACGGAAATGAATTTTAGAGTCGCGGCTGGACTGTTTGGTAGAGTTTTTTTGGAGTCGCGGATGGACTGTTTGGAGGAGAATGGAGAATCAAGACTTTTCGAGAACTAACGACGTCTCGCGTTCCTCAAAGATATGATTTTCGTTTTCCGTAATGTTTATGCGTTGAGTAAACATTTGAATCAAAAGAATTTATAATTTATAATGTAGAGTACATGTGAAAAGTATTTTTGCGGGAGTACAAGGATGTTTGTCCCCACCTTCCCCCCCCCTCTTTTTTGGTGAGGGGGATAGCTGAACTCGTCGGGTTGCGACGAGCTGCCTACGTACCTCTTGCGAGGATCAATCCATCTCGTAGTTCTGTTTCTATCACGGTTGCTATTACTCCACGATTTCTGGCGCCTTGACTGTTTCAGCTAAGTCGGCGGTCGCGTTGGGAGTTAGGTCATCCGTTTTTTCGGCGATGGACTCGAGGATTTTTCCGCTATCCTGAGTTGTGGCCTGTTCGGACAAATCCGAGTTGTCCTTTGCTGAGTTCTCGGAGATACTCAGATTCTTCTTAGTTCGCTTCGGGTTAGCTACTGGGGCGTTCCGATTGCTGCGCAGTTTATGTTCGGCTAGGAAGCAGAGTCGCGACTGTTTTTGGCTTCCCCAGATTACCGCCGTTCCAGTCGGTGTTGGAAACTTGACGCCGAGATGGTAAGTGGACGGGACTGCCTTCATGGCATTTATCCAAGGAGTTCCCATTATGGCGTTATAGATAGCCGGGTTATCCACTACCGCAAATTCGACGATCTTCGTGACTTCTTTAGCCATGACCGGGAGTCTGATTTTTCCGAGGGTCATGGACGTGACGCCCGAGAACCCAGTCAATGGTCTTGGTTCTGGGATGACTTCTCCGAGGGGTATGTTCATCCTCTGCAGGGTGTCGCGGAACATGATGTTGACCGTGCTTCCTGTGTCGATGAGGATGCGGCCGACTTCGAGATCCTGAATCACCAAGTCGATGACCAGAGGATCGTAGTGGGGTTTATCGAGTCCGGCCGTATCCTGTTCCTCGAAGATGATTGCGTGATTGGGAGCGTCGTCCTCTGGACACCATCCGGGGCTTGTTTCGGCCCTTCGTCCGTAGGCTTTGATCGACGAAACGGAGTCCTGGTAAAAATGCGATCCTCCGATGATCATGTTGACCCATTGGCGGTTGTTGTTGTTTCCTTCGCCGTCTTGTCTCCGTTCGCGTTTTTCGCCCGATTGAGTTCCAGGAGCGTTATTCTCGGGATTGGCTCCGTCGGTTTTCGGCGGACGGTCAGAATCTAGGAGCAGGTCTTTCACGCTCTTGACCTTTGCTAGTTTGTCGTCAAGCAGCTTCGTAATGAGTCTAGCGCCGAGGACTTTGCCAGTTGGCGGTGGAGTGACCTCTCGTCTGATGGAACTCGCAGCTGGAATTGTCCTTGTACGAGTTCCGCGTCCAAGTGTTTTCGGCGGTCCTTCCTAGTTCGGAATTAACGGCGTAGTTATGTTCGCCTTGGACGTCTTCCCCTTCGTGATGGACGTACTTGTCGTTACGAGAGGTTTTCTTCTTGCCGGACGCTTTCGGCGGTCCATGCTTTTGTGCTAGGACTTTCATCTCTTCTTCCATGATGATGAAATCCGTCGCCTTGTGGAGAGTGTCCTGGATGGTGCGTGGCCTTTCTAGAGAAATCCACTTTCGGAATTTCGATTTGTACCAGAGGTTTTTTCTCAGAGCGTCGATGGCGACTCTGTCGCTGAGGCCTGTTACCCTGGACATCACGAGTTTGAACCTCCTTATGTAGTCGCGGAGTGGTTCGTCTTCCTTTTGAATCAGACTCCAAAGGTCTACGTCAGAAGTTTCCCTGTCCATGAACATGGAGAATTGCTTCAGAAAAGCTGAAGCAAGCTGGCGGAAACTTCCGATGGAATTTCTTTTCAAGTGCGAGAACCACTCGAGCGCAGCACCTCTGAGGTTCTCGACGAATAGGAGACAGCAGCCGACGTCCTTTTCCCGCTCCGGAAGTTTAGACCTCGCCATTGCAATCTGGAAGGACTGCAGATGTGCCTTCAGATCTGTGGTTCCGTCGTAGGTGGGAAGCTTTATTTTCCCGGGATCTGAGACTCGTGCGTCCGTGATTCGAGAGGTGAAGGGAGTCTTTCTCGATTCCTCGAGGAGCATGTCGATCTCGGGGGCAGTGCTGGTTGCGTGGTGAATCTGCGATTTTACAGCTTTCACCTCGGCTGCAGTTTTTGCGATGTACTCGCGCAAATCATGGATCTCGTTGGCGCCGTTCGCGCTCCTTTGTCTATGTTGGCTGCGATAGGCCCGAGTCTGGTCTTCAGCCAACCTTTCTTGCTCTGACCAGTAGAGGTCTTCTTCCTCTTCTGTCATGGGTTTTTCGAAGGCTGCCGCCAGTCGAGCTGACTGACTTCGGGTCCTTCTGTGGTGGATGTCGGCGTCTTCGTCGGACGGATCCGATTGATCGCTGATATCCAGATTGATTCTTCGACGTCGTCTCCTTCGTTGTCCCTTACGGGAGGTGGGAGGTTATCCGTCGTTTTCTTCTGGCCCGTCGGAGTGGTATCATCAGGGATGAGTTCCGGGGATTTTCTAGTAGCATCTTTTTCTTGGTCTCCGGAAGTTCCGAAGTCAAGCCTCCTGACACGCCTCACCTTGGTGGATCCGCAAGGGAGTTTGATTTTCGCTGTTAAGGTATCGACCTGTTTAGCGAGTGAAGCCATTACTTTCTCTTGTTCTTCCGACCGTTTCTGGGCAGTGGCGAACAGTTCCTTTATCTGGTCCAGCATCGCGGTGTTTGCCTCGGCAGTGACTGTCGATACGTTTCCGGCAGGAGTCTTCTCAGCGTTGGCATCGACGGCTGGTCCGTCGTGCGTTTGCTTGTCTTTTTCCACGTTAGCAGACATGCTTAACTGGGCGTGCGTAGTTGCGAGAAAGATAAATCCGTGTATCCCCCTCCTTCTAGCGCCAAACTGTGGGAACCGAAATTCGCACTGTCGATTTTAGTTAAGTTTAAACGTAGGAAAACTAAGTTGACCTAGTTTTCCCCGAGGATCCCGGCTATCTGCTGGGCCACGCACGACAAAGTTAATACGAGTCTAGTTTGGGAATAAATGCGTAAAATAAAGAGAGCAAAAAGAAAGAATCTTATTTCCGAATCTGCGGAGAGCGTTTGGACAACAGGTCGAGATCTCGGCCGCAAGAGCTGTCGATCGTCGCTAGTCTCAAAACCTAGATCTAACCTAGTTGAGTCGCAGCTCGCTAAAAAAAGAAATAAACGCCTAAGTTCTAAATTGCTCTGGAGTGGTTTCTTTCTTCCGATTTTGGATCCCCCTTCCTCTGCTCCTAGCCTTGCTTATATACTCCCATATGACGGTCTATTCTTGATGGGCTGAGTCTGCCGCGAGCTGGACTTTTTCCATTTTCGTCAGCTTTCATGTTTATCGGGAAAGTTGACATTTATCTTTTCGGGAAAGTTGACATTTATCTTTTCGGAAGTTTAACATTTATCTTGTTATGTGAAGATAATTGCAAACCGTCGCATCTATCTACTAAAATCGTAAACGGGTCGTCCGATTGGGTTTGGTCCCTTTCGGGCCGTCTTCCGGACTTCCGCTGTTTTCTACGATTTCTTTGAAAGAATGCTCCTACTTGGATGTCGAGTCTTTCGGAAGATCTTCGATCCATCGCTGAGGCGAATGGTGTTTTAAGATAACCATCACCGTTTTATACGAAGTCTTCCTGTCCGTTGACGTCTTATGGGTTCTTGGAAATCTTGGAGCAGGAAAAGGAGTTTTGTTTGCGGGATCTCGGAAAGTCGCAAAACACGGATTTCTGGCGACCCGGAGGTCTAGAACTTACGCACGAAGACTAGCCGTCCGACGATCCGAGCCGGCACGGGGCTAGCCGCCCGGCGACCACGGCCAGCACGGGCGCTAGCCGCCGGCGGCCACGGCCAGCACGGGGCTAGCCGCCCGGCGACCACGGCCAGCACGGGCGCTAGCCGCCGGCGGCCACGGCCAGCACGGGGCTAGCCGCCCGGCGACCACGGCCGGCACGGGCGCTAGCCGCCGGCGGCCACGGCCAGCACAGGGCTAGCCGCCCGGCGACCACGGCCAGCACGGGCGCTTGCCGCCGCCGGCCACGGCCAGCACGGGGCTAGCCGCCCGGCGACCACGGCCAGCACGGGCGCTAGACGCCGCCGGCCACGACCAGCACGAGGCTAGCCGCCCGGCGGCCACGGCTACGTCCGGAGTCGGCTGCTCGGTTCCTTCGGCGTGTGCGTGTTTTTGCGTTTTTAGTTTTCTGTAGGTTTTTCCTTGTGTAGAAAATGTTTCTAGCAGTTGATTTCGAGACGATGAATCTCGAACTTAATATTTTTCTAAGGTTTCTCGATTAACAATTAGTCTCTCGAGGTTGCTCTAACATTTTTCATGTTTTTCCGAGACTTTCGGACATCGATTTCGTCTTGACCGATTTTGACCCCAACATTTGTGATGTCTTTCCAGGTAGTAACAGATCCTTGTGGCAACTTCCTGTACCAACATGCTGCTTCTCCAGCAAGAGAATATGAGAATAATTTGCAGAAGTAGTAGTCTTCAGGGACTTCATTGCATTTGATGGTCGAAGCTAAATCTTCGAATGCCTCTAAGTGGTTAGTGGCATCTTCATAATGAAGACCATGAAAAGGAGTCTGACCCACAAGAGAGATATATGCAGTAGGTAGCTCAGGGACGGAACTCTGGAATGTTGAACGACGCAATGCAGACCTTTTAGCATATAAATCCTCAGGACTGTTGTAGTCTCTGTGTGCTCTTTGTCGTTTTGTCCCAGCATTCACAGCAGTAGCATTAGGGATTTCAAGAGGTATCGATCGATGAGACAAGTCTGTATCGATCATTTCTGAAGTGCCGATATCGATCAATGCTGAAATCGAATCACTTTTATCAGCTTTTTCTACTATGCTCGGCTCTCCAGATCCATCTTGTTCATCATCCTCAACCGTACCATGGTTGACCAAATGTCCTCTGTTCAGTTTGCCCCTCTGTGTATCCTAATAAGCATGTTGAACCTGAATGTCTGGCTGCTTAAAATGAGTTATTAGGGTTTCAGAATCTCCATTTTGCTCGCTGTAGACATAATCAATAATCTGGCTGATACTAGTCATTATTCCTTTCTCACAATCTTCACTCATCTTTTCCATCATGTAATCAAACATTTTACTTCGAATTGCTACAGCTTCACTGAAAAATTTACCTAGGAATGCACTTTTGATGTCTTCCCAACAGGTTAGAGATCTTGGCTGCAACTTACTGAACCAGGTAAAAGCATCTCCAGATAAAAAATATGGAAAAATCTTGCAGATAATGTGATATACATGTACCTCATTCTGCTTGTTTGCTGATGAGAGGGCTGACGAGGCTAACCCCTCGAGTGTCTTGATAAGATCTTTGGAATTTTCAAAAGGAAAAAAAATTTGAAAGGGTCCTCGCTTCCCAAATCATACCATTGACTCGTCAAAGTAAAGTCGTTTGTCTCAGCAACATCAATCACATAAGGGATGACATCACCATCTGCATTAATCAATTGTCCTCTGGTGTTGCAAGGACGACCTTTTTCGTCTCGCCAGATACCTCTCTTATCGATCTTAAGTATGAGTGCTCTGACCTCCTTTGTCTCTCCGCAAGTGGTGTTGGTCGACCTTTGATGAACAAAAATTTTCGGCGACGGATGAACAGTGTCGCGGTGAACAGTGTTTTGATGAACAGTGTCACAATGAACAGTACCGCGATGAACAGTGTCGCGATGAACAGTGTTTTGATGAACAGTACCGCGATGAACAGTGTTTTGATGAACAGTACCGCGATGAACAGTGTCGCAATGAACAGTGTTTCGGTGAACAGTGCCGAAGTGAACAGTATCGATCGACACGGGATGAACAGTGTCGATCGACGTTGGAGGAATAGTGTCGATCGATGCGAGATGAACAGTACTCGGATGAACAGTACTCGCATGAATAGTACTCCGATGAATAGTACCGGGATGAACAGTAATCGGATGAATAGTAATTGGATGAATAGTACCTGGATGAACAGTACCCGCGTGAATAGTACCACGATGAACAATACCTAGGTGAACAGTATCCGTGTGAACAGTGTTCGCGTGAACAGTGTCGTTTGACTATTTGTGTACTCTGTCGATCACCGGTTCTTGTAGGGTGTCGATCGATTCGTGATGGACGATGTCGATCGATGCTGCTTGGAGGGTGTCGATCGTTACATCCCTCGTAGACTTACGAATCGTGCATAAACCAGCATGTTGCTTCTTTGAATAAGCTAAAAATCCTCTCTTCATTGTTATTCCTGGTATGTACCTGAAACGGGAGAAAAAATTTTATCAGTTTTTTTTGAACAATAATAAAACCTAGACTAAATCTAACTAGAAAATATCTAATGGCGATCAAAGCTCCCCGGCAACGGCGCCAAATTTGATACCACTCAAATTACCCTAAGGAGTGAATTACTCTCATCAAAAGAGGTCAAGTTATAGTACTTAGGGATCGAATCCACAAGGAGCTAAGACACACACTAGATCTAATAGTTATGAGATTAAGCTAGGCTAATAATTTATAAAGCAGTAAATGAATATTGTAAAGCAGTAAATAAAATAAAACAGTAAACAAGATGAACAATATAATTGTTCAGCTTGGCAAGGAGCTGTTTGATGGAAGGATGGTAGCTAGATCTAGGGCTTCTATTCAGGTATTGGGGATTATAATGTCTACAAATGCCTAACAAGTTGCTTGCATGATACTATAGATCTCAGCCGCTTAACTCAAGTGAAGTATCACTGGTTAAATAATCTAGATCTCTGGCCACACCTTTCGCATGATGACATAGAAAAAGAGTCGATCGACGGCTTCTAGGTCTGCCTAGGCGCGAGCCGAATATGAACACAAGGTCTCAAAGAGGAGCTGTCGCTCTTCTCAACGGGAGACAAGCACGCTCATATGGATAATTCAAGATAATCAAAGATCCTAGTGATCTATGTTCTAGTTAGCTAATCTAAAACAAGCATAGGGTGCAATCCATTTGATGAGTATGCTAATCCCACAAACCTATCTGAACCATAGATCTAACAGGTGGATCTATTCAGACATGAAGTATGTCACAGAAATCATAGATGAATAGATGAAAATGCAATAGATAATATAAAACCAAAAGCAAAGGAGTTCCAGGAGGACTCTCAAGGAGTTCCTCCCATCTCTCCTAAGAGAAACAATGAAAGCGTCAAGAGTGTCTAAAGCGTAGCCGTCAACAATGGCTTAAAATAACATAAATAGGGTTTCTGGTCGTCAAGGGTGATTTGGTAACTTTGTGGTGACTCCTGGGCTTCAGTCGGTCATGAAAAATATTCAGCCCACATTCTGATGTCCCTGTCGATCGACATGCACTCTGTTGCATCGATCGACATACAATCCTCTTCTCGGCAGCCTTCTCTCGCGAGGCATACTGACCACTCTTCAGTAAATCGGGAATAACTTCCGCTACAGGATGCGGATTGACCTCAGACCGGTGGCATTGGAAAGATAACTAAAATATATATCTTGTGTCCAATATGGGCTAAATCCAATGGTGGGAAGGTCTCCATCGAGAGCTAAACATCTGAAGCGTCTGTGCAGTTCTGCACTTCGAAAGACTCCAAAAGGCACCAAAATCACCATATATCTCCAAATCGTCCCTGAATCTGTAAATACTCTAAATAGACTCCAATACATAATAAATAGTATACAAAACACTTATAAACCATGGGTAAAAATGGGTAAAATCCATGGTATATCACCACCACAGCAAGACCGGGTGATCCATGTCATCTCAGGCGGATCGGAAGTAAGCGGAATCAGCAGTGCTGCTGCCAAGAGAAGTACTCGCAATGCCAGGAACGGCCAAGAGGCCGAGGGTCCTAAGCGCTTACTCCTAGGAACAGATGAGATCAACTTCACTGAAAGGGAGCATGAGAGGGTCCTAGCTCCTCACCACGACGCCTTTGTTATTTCACTTACCATAGCGAACTGCTTGGTCAAGCGAATACTGGTGGAGAGACAGAAAATTAAGTTATCTTTCCAATGGAAGTGGTTTCAAGTCATTTGGAGCTATATTAGAGGAGTTATGATCAGTTTACTAGAAGCACATCAAGCTGACCGGGTAGAGTGGCCCGGGTACAGCTACCCGGGCGCAAATGATGGGTCTGGCCAAGGAAGTTTTGGACCGGGGAAGCATGGACCGGGTACAAGACCCCGGGCGGAGATGGACCAAAGAAGGACCGGGGAGGCTTGGAACGGATTCGGCACCCCGGGCGCAAAAGGAAGAAGCAAGGACCGGGGTGGCAGGACCGGGTTGGTTGACCTTGGCTCGACCCCGGTCCGTTCTCTTACCTCATTTTGGACGAAAATTAGCTTTTCCTAAGGTCATTTTGGTCATTTGTCTTGGTGTTTCTTCCTTTCTAAACCTAAGTACAAGTACTCTTGTAACCCAAAGTTGAGACTTATCTTCTTTTCTCTCTAAGAACACATTGAAACCTTAAAGAAATATTGAATCTTTAGTTTCTTTTCTTCTTATTTCTTTGTGATTATTGGTTTTAACTTTCTTCTCAACATGTTTTCTCTTAAATCAACCATGGGTTTAAAGTTAATCATGAAGATTAGTGAGTAGACTCCTTTTGGATTCATGGGCTAGGGTGATTAAGGGTGATTAGTGAAGATCTAAGGTGTTTAGTGTTATATTTACTTGTTTGCTTGCTTGTTGAAGGTTCTCAATGCTATTTTGATCTTAACCATATCAAAATAAATCCTTAGGCATTTCCTGCCCACAAGGTGTATGATGAAATGCATGAACCAACTCTTCAATGCTTTTAGCTTGCTTTACCTAAGAGATTAGTTGCTAAAGGAGTTAAGATTGCTATTAGACTTGTTCTCCATGTTTGCTTTAGCAACATTCAACCTAAGAGATTAGATGCTTGAGTTACTTTAGCAAAAGAGCATGCATCTAGAGATATAGCTTGTTTAGCTTAGTGTCTAGGCATAAGGAAAATGTTAGATTGATAGCTTGCCACCTCTAGATTGGATCTACATCACCCAAGATCAAATGCCTAGCCCCATGAGTCCTCCTTGCTTCATATTGAAAAGAAAGTTCACTCTTTTATTGCATTTCTAGTATAGCCTTAGTTTATAATCAAAACCATCTCTCTTATTGGATTGCACTTAGCTTAAGTATAGACTTGCATTCTCTTTGCATTCAGATCATCTAGGAATGGATTGACATCTGAAGTACTACTTTGATTTGCTTAATTGGACCCTTGAAAAGTCCTGTTATCAAGCTCCCCCTATCCGGAGGAGCAATCCAGGGTCCTATTCCAATACACCTTTCGTGGAAGAGATTGCTTCGGTAGAGATGCCACGCAAGTTCTCCTTCCTGAGCATAAATATGTATGAAGGTACAAGAGATCCCGAAAATCACGTTGCTCAGTACAAGCAACGCATGCAAGCTGTAGCAATCCCCCGGGATGCACGGGAAGCTACCATGTGCAAGGGATTCAGATCGACCTTGACCAGTCCTGCTCTTCAATGGTACATCAATCTTCCTACCAAGTCCATCATGTCCTTTGCAACCCTTACCGACAAGTTCGTAGAGCAATTCGCTAGTAGCCGCAACCTAGAGAAAAACTCAGATGATCTCTATGAAGTCCTCCAGCATAGGAACGAACCCCTTCGTTCCTATATAGCACGCTTCAATCAAGAGAAGGTGGCTATCCCTGAGTGCAACGCCGATACGGCTATCTCAGCCTTCAAGCGGGGTCTACTCCCGGAGGGAGATCTCTACAAGGAGCTGACCAAATACAAGTGCAGGACTATGGAAGATGTATTGTCTCGTGCTTGGGCTCAAGTAAGATGGGAGGAGGATGTTGCAAGTAGGGCCAAGGCCTATCCGAAGCACGATCAGAAGCCCTCGAAGCCGACTAGAAACGATCGCGATGAGTCCTTTCATCCCAAGTCAGCTAAGGAGACTAATAATCCAGGCAGGGGCAGATATCAAAACCGTCCTTTGCCTAGGTCCAAAGGAATGATGGTATCCACATGGCCCGATATCTCTCATCTTGCAATAACAAAGCCGGAGCTGATCGGTGTCCTACGAAAAATGGGTCCTCAAGTCAAATGGCCTCCTAAGATGAAGGCCTCAGAGGCTAACCGAAACCCCAAGCGATGGTGCAAATTCCATAGTGATCATGGCCACACTACAGAGGATTGTATAGCCCTGAAGATAGAAGTCGCCGAGCTTCTCAAGAAAGGCCACCTGAGAGAGTTCCTCTCGGATAAGGCGAAAAACTTTCTGAATAAAGAAGGTCCTGGTCTTCCTACCAAAGCGGCTCCCGCGTTGCCACCACAGCAAGACCGGTGATCCATGTCATCTCAGGCGGATCGGAAGTAAGCGGAATCAGCAGTGCTGCTGCCAAGAGAAGTACTCGCAACGCCAGGAACGGCCAAGAGGCCGAGGGTCCTAAGCGCTTACTCCTAGGAACAAATGAGATCAACTTCACTGAAAGGGAGCAGGAGAGGGTCCTAGCTCCTCACCACGACGCCTTTGTTATTTCACTTACCATAGCGAACTGCTTGGTCAAGCAATACTGGTGGAGAGACAGAAAATTGAGTTAGCTTTCCAATGGAAGTGGTTTCAAGTCATTTGGAGCTATATTGGAGGAGTTATGATCAGTTTACTAGAAGCACATAAAGCTGACCGGGTAGAGTGGCCCGGGTACAGCTACCCGGGCGCAAATGATGGGTCTAGCCAAGGAAGTTTTGGACCGGGGAAGCACGGAACGGGTACAAGACCCCGGGCGGAAATGGACCAAAGAAGGACCGGGGAGGCTTGGAACGAAGTCGGCACCCCGGGCGCAAAAGGAAGAAGCAAGGACCGAGGTGGCAGGACCGGGTTGGTTGACCTTGGCTCGACCCCGGTCCATTTTCTTACCTCATTTTGGACGAAAATTAGCTTTTCCTAAGGTCATTTTGGTCATTTGTCTTGGTTTTTCTTCTTTTCTAAACCTAAGTATAAGTACTCTTGTAACCCAAAGTTGAGACTTATCTTCTTTTCTCACTAAGGGTGATTAGTGAAGATCTAAGGTGTTTAGTGTTAGATTTACTTGTTTGCTTGCTTGTTGAGGGTTCTCAATGCTATTTTGATCTTAACCATATCAAAATAGATCCTTAGGCATTTCCTGCCCACAAGGTGTATGATGAAATGCCTGAACCAACTCTTCAATGCTTTTAGCTTGTTTTACCTAAGAGATTAGTTGCTAAAGGAGTTAAGATTGCTATTAGACTTGTTCTCCATGTTTGCTTTAGCAACATTCAACCTAAGAGATTAGATGCTTGAGTTACTTTAGCAAAAGAGCATGCATCTAGAGATAGAGCTTGTTTAGCTTAGTGTCTAGGCATAAGGAAAATGTTAGATTGATAGCTTGCCACCTCTAGATTGGATCTACATCACCCAAGATCAAATGCCTAGCCCCATGAGTCCTCCTTGCTTCATATTGAAAAGAAAGTTCACTCTTTTATTACATTTCTAGTATAGTCTTAGTTTATAATCAAAACCATCTCTCTTATTGGATTGCACTTAGCTTAAGTATAGACTTGCATTCTCTTTGCATTCAGATCATCTAGGAATGGATTGACATCTGAAGTACTACTTTGATTTGCTTAATTGGACCCTTGAAAAGTCCTGTTATCAAGCTCCCCCTATCCGGAGGAGCAATCCAGGGTCCTATTCCAATACACCTTTCGTGGAAGAGATTACTTCGGTAGAGATGCCACGCAAGTTCTCCTTCCCGAGCATAAAGATGTATGAAGGTACAGGAGATCCCGATGATCACGTTGCTCAGTACAAGCAACGCATGCAAGCTGTAGCAATCGTTTAAATGCTACGGAACACTAGAGGATTTGTTTGTAAGAATTGTAAATCGAGAACAAAGAGATGTTATTTGAGTTATTGATCGGGACTACAACGTTTGATGGTGTATGAACCCTAGTTCTAGCCGCCTAAACTCTAATCTCTAAGTCTCGAATTGTCGATCCCTTATTATAGGGTTTGGGCTCCCCTTTTATAGTTGTAGATGTCGGCTTCAAGTAATAGAACTCTTCCATAATCGGAAAATTGGAAGTTTCCCCTTAGGTAGAAAACTTCTATTTTGCTCCAAGGGGTCGGTCCGATCTAGGGGTCGGACCCAAGGCAGGGGTCGGTTCCTGGTTTCTTCTTGAGCAAGGGTCCGGAAGTCGAGGACATATCCGGAAGCTGGAGAAAACTCATGTCTGGATATTTTTCCCCAGCAGTTTGCCCCTTATTCCTTGATTTACTCGTGAAAATCAAGGGATAACATGTGCTTCTTGAGCCTTGGTCTCTTGGGTATCTTATCTTCTTGCAATGGGTCAGACCGGGACCTTAGTTGATGCAATGAGACACTGATTTTACGAGGCTCTGGAGTAATTTTGCGGGGTTCGATCCATGCCGTATTATGGATACCCTATCGTGAAAAAAGGAAACAAGGAGAAACCCTAGACGCTATGTCGATAGCCGTTGACGGCGAAATCTCCTTGACACGGTTTTGGAAATTTTCTGGAAGAGGAATATATGAGGTTTTCCGATTTTCTTCCCCTCCCTTCCTTTTTCTATTGATGAACATTTTTTTGCCGATTTTCCTTTCCCCTTTGGTGATTAAATGGAAAATCCTTCCAGGTATATATACTAATGTTCCGGCATTTTTAATGATGTAGATCCGATTTAGAACCACTGCCCCTTTCTTGAAAAGAATGTCGAACGATCAGATCCCCTTTGGAGCGATTCCAGCTTCCCATGTCGGTGGTCATGCTAGGCCTCAGTACCTGTTTGGCGATCCTTTCGCCTCGCCTATTCTGACTCCAGGAGCGTCTTCGAGAGTGGGCAGTGAAGATGTTCCCATGGCTCCCTTGCGACAGCGTCGCTTTTGCTCTTTCGGTGATGGGGGCGAGGAAGATCCGATATAAGACATCAGGCAGGGAGATCTGATGGGGATTCGCAGGAAGTACTCTCTTCCTGACTTGGTGGAACTACGATGTGCAAGTGAATTCGAGCGCGCTCGTGATGGAGGTACCGATGAGATAGCCATCTTTGAGGCGTACCTAGAAGCAGGCTTCAAGAGGGACATCCCTTCTTTGGTCTTGGAAGTAGCGTCTCACTTTGGGGTCTCTCCTTCGCAGTTTACGCCGGCAACGTGGCGTACCCTGATGGCGATTCAAGTGTTGGGTGAATTTCACAGTATCCCCTTCGGACTACCTGAAATTTTGTACCCCTACTCCTTCCTTCCCTTATCGAACAAGAAGGATTTTTATTAGATCTGATCTCGCGATTGTGAACCTTTGGTAGACGAACCTCCCAGGGGAGTCCGGGGAAGTTTTCCTTCAAACGACTTCTGGAATAGGAGATATGTGTTCATGAAAGTTAATGGTGCTCCGCGCTATCCTCTCTTTTGGCAATCCGTTGGTATGCCCCCTTTAATATTTTTAAGATACTTTTGTGTCGCTATTCCACCTCACGTAATGTCTTTTGCAGAGATCTTCCAACCAGTATTCCCTGCTGGCGAGGTGATGGTGAAACTGGCAAGGGACATTCCCAGGCGATATTGTTGGATTTTATTTCTGATGAGCCGGATGTCTTTACGCCATAGTCGTATTTGGGGTAAGACAGTTCTTCTTTCTTTCAAGCAATCAGTTGATCAATTTTGACTCTTTGTTCTGCTGGTTTTTAGGTGGGACTCCTGGAGCTTCAATATCATCGGTATATAACGAATATTGTAGGGCCAATCCTCATAGGAGACGATCTTATGTATCGCCTTCTTTTGTCCCTCCAACTGCGACTTCCTTGATCCTGAGAAATATAGGAAATAACAGATCGTTTGGTCCTCGTCGGCGTGTTTCTCTGACTGAGGAGATCCTGTCTCTTCGTACTCAGCTTCGAGAGGTACTATCCCATCAAGCCTTGACTGTGCAGAGAGCTCGTGAGCAAGCTCGTTGGGAGTTAGTGAAAGAGTGGTCGGAGAGGAATATCACCCGTTGGGGACCTGTTGGAGGGCCCATCCAAGGTTCGGTGAATGAGAGAGGTAGACTTGATGCTTTTCCTCCGGCGCCGCATCATTCAAAGCCTTGAAGCGTTTTTCATTTATACTTTATTCTATACTTTGATTTCTTTCCCTGGGCTTTTGATGACTTTGTAACCGAATAAAGACTTCTGAAAGCATAATAATAATAATACTTATCGTTTTCGCCTTCTTCTGTTGCATTTGCTTCTTGGATTTGCGCCTTCATAGTTTTTATACTCTTTCTTTCGATTAGAACGGTTCGCAGGGGTTTTGAGCTCAATCTCCTAGCATAATCTCTTAGGCGAAGTTTTAGAGTCTTGGATCGGGATCCTCTTGTGGCGCCGATAATTCAGGGGTATGGCCCTTGCCGAACACATTTCGTATCTTTAGAATACGGGGGCGTCTAGATAGGCTTGTAGACGTGTTGTAAGGGGTGGATCCTTGGAAGGGCTAATAATACGAGAGGGACGGATCCTACGTGGGAGCTGACTCCTTATGAGGTTTGGATCCTTGTAGGGGTTGACCCCTTGAATGGATATCAATGTCTAGGACCTGGATCCTGTTAGTAGATTGATTGAATCCTGAAATGATCAGAAAAACGTTAGACCTTGTAATCCATTATTAAAAACCTGAGTTTTAAATTTGGAATGAAAGATCCTTGCTTGGAACCCTAGAGTTCTAGCTTGGTTTGAACCCTGAGGTTCTTGAGCTTTAGAACCCGGAGGTTCTTAAGGTCTTCAACCCTGAGGCACCTTACCTAGGCCCGAAGGCCGTTTTATCGAACCCGAAGGTTTGCTCATTGAACCCTAAGGTTTTCTGAGTGTTGGGGTTTAATCTTTAGATCTGGGGACCATGATTAAACCCTATGGACCCTGAGGCCGTATTGAACCCGGAGGTTCGTCATAGACGCTGAGGCCGTATGCGTTATGGGAGGTTTGTGATCGTATTCTGCTTCCCATGGGGGAACCACTACCGATCTGTTATTTAGAAACCGCACTCTGCCACCCGGAGGTATAGGCCACTCTCGTGAATCTTAATGCTGCACTCTACCTTTCTGCAGAAAAGGTCACGCTCAGACTTACTGTGGTCTGGCGTGGGCCTGCCCCGTGGAGCGACTTAACACCAGACACACTACTTTCCACGTCTGGATAAGTATTAAATTTTGGTGCTAACCGGTATTTTTGCACATTTGCTCCCTGCATATCAGCCGTCAGCATCTGATTACAGTAGTTTGCAGTGTACGTCATGCCCCCTGCGTGTATTTAGCTCGTATCGTCTTTAACACAGGGTTTTGGGTAGCACTAGTACGGTGGTCCCCACGTAACTCTTGGACTTATAGCCTTTACGCAGGGCCCGAGGTGCAGACAATGTCTAAGATCCCTTAAGACCTGACCTAGCTAGTATGCCCCTTTATGTACATTGGAGTTCCTATAACCCCTTTAGCCGTAACTAATAATGTATTTTATAAGCTTAGTCCGGAGACGTTATCGCATACATAGGAGTAGGAAACCAGTGTACTTAAATATATCATAATAATAGTAGTAGTATATAGAGCTTGATCCGGGAATCTTACTCTAGAAGCTATAGGATTTGAGGTGCAAGGCGTTCCAGCAGTTGGATTGGACCTTGCCGTCGCTGTCTTCCAGCTTATAGGCTCCTGCCCCTTGCACCTCTATTACCATATAGGGACCTTCCCATCCAGGAGCGAGTTTTCCGGCTGATTTATCCCTTGTGTGGTCACAGACTCGCCTTAGGACCCAGTCCCCTTTCTGGAAGGTTCTGGATCTGACCTTTTTGTTGTAGCTCTTGGCGACTTTCAACTGGTAGGATGCATTTCTAAGGCGGGCCGCCTCCCTCTTTTCGTCGAGTAGGTCTAGACTCAGGGACATTAGCTCGTTATTCTCCTCCTGGGAAAGGAATTCAGAGACCGTGGTCCTTACGTGCACCTCTGTGGGTATCACCGCATCAGCACCATACACAAGGGAGAAGAGAGTCTCCTGGGTAGCCGTCTTCGGGGTTGTCTGACAGGCCCAGAGTATTCCGTGTAGCTCTTCTGTCCATCGCCCATGGGCGTCTTCTAGGCGCTTCTTGAGCATGTTCACCACTGTCTTGTTAGTGGATTCTACTTGGCCGTTTGATTGAGGGTGTCGTGGTGCTGAGTAGGAGAGCTTGATGTTCCAATCCTTGCAGAACTTTCGGAAGTTATAGCTTGTGAACTGGGGTCCGTTGTCTGTGACGATCTCATGGGGAGTTCTGAAGCGTGTGATCACGTTAGTCCATAGGAATTTCCTGATTTGGAGATCCGTTATCTTAGCTAGTGCTTCAGCTTCCACCCATTTGGTGAAATAGTCTGTCACGACTAGGAGAAAAATCCTTTGCCCCAGTGCCATAGGGAACTTTCCTACGATGTCCATGCCCAATTTTCGGAAGGGCCAAGGAGAACTTAGGGATTTGAGGTTCTCTGGTGGAAGGTTGGAGATTGGTGCATGCTTCTGGCATTCGCTACAGAGCTTGGCTTGTTTGAGGGAGTCCCTCGCCATGGTTGGCCAATAGTATCCAGCTCTTCTAGCTCTGAGTACCAGGATCCGACCACTAGAGTGGGAACCACATTCTCCTTCATGCAGCTCTTCTAATATCATGGCGGCTTCTCTAGGGGTAAGACATCGTAGATAGGGTCCTGAAAAGGATCTTCGGTATAATTTTCCCTCGGAAAAGCAATACCTTACAGCTTGGCACCTTATCTTCCGACTTTCGTCTCAATCTTCAGGCAAGGTGTCGTACCTTAGGTAGTTGGTGATGGGCGTCATCCATGTCTCTCCTTCGTCTACCACGGATACTTCTTCAGGTCCCGTCTCCTTTTCGATCGCGGGCTATTGGAGTACCAGTAGTGGGATGCTCATATGACTTGTAGTTTCTAGGGCGGACCCTAGGTTAGCTAAAGCGTCAGCCTGGGAGTTGTGCTCCCTAGGAATCTTGGTGAGCGTACAATCTCGGAACCTGTCGAGTAGTCGCTTAGCCACGGATAGGTATCTGATCATACTCGGATCTTTCACCTGATAGTTTCCTTGGACTTGGCTTATGATCAGTTGTGAATCGCTGAAGACCTGGATATCTTCCACCCCCATCTGTTTGGCGAGTGTCAGCCCTGCTATTAGAGCTTCATACTCAGCTTCGTTGTTCGTTGTTCGTTGCTTTGAAGTTGCGACGTATGGCCCTTGAGGCTGATTCCCCCGTGGGGAAAGTTAGGACCAGTCCCACGCCTGCGCCCCTTACGTTACTAGACCCATCAACGTACAGTGTCCATTCGTCTTTCTCCCCTTCGCTATCACGAAGCTTTACCTCTTGTTCCAGGCTGGAAGCATGGCAGGAGAGAATTCAACTACGAAATCTGCCAGGACTTGCGATTTGATGGCTGTTGCAGGCCTGAAGATCACGTCGTATTCCCCCAGCTCTATAGCCCATTTTGCTAGTCGTCCAGACACTTCTGGCTTATGCAGAACTGCCTTGATGGGGAAGGAGGTAACCACCACGATTTGATGAGCCTGGAAGTAGGGGCGTAGCTTTCGAGCAGCGTTAACTAAAGCAAGGGCCAGCTTCTCGAGGTGACTATAGCGGTCTCCGCGTCTAGTAAAGATTTGCTCACGTAGTAGATAGGATGTTGTTTTCTTCCTTCTTCCCTTACCAGGACCGCACTGACTGTGTGTTCCGATACCGCCAGATAGAGCAACAGGACCTCACCTTCCAAGTGAGAGGAGAGGTGGAGTAGTGAGATAGGCCTTGAGATCGGATAGGGCTTGCTCACATTTCTCGGTCCATTGGAAGGCCTTGGGGTCCTTTAGGGTTTCGAAGAAGGCCTGCGACTTTTCGGATAGCCTGGAGATGAATCTGCTCAAGGCGGCCATCCTTCCTGTCAGTCTTTGCACCTCCTTGCGTTGCAAGGGGAAGGTATCACCTGGATCGCTCTCACCTGCTCTGGGTTTGCTTCAATGCCCCTATGGGTGACTATGTACCCTAGGAACTTTCCAGAGCTTACTCTGAACGAGCACTTTGAAGGGTTTAGCTTCATGTTGTACCTCCTGAGAGTGGTGAAGGCTTGTTGAAGGTGTGAGATATGGTCTTCGGCATCTAGGGACTTCACCAACATGTCATCAATGTAGACTTCCATGGTCTGCCCTATCTGATCGGCGAACATCATGTTGACAAGCCTTTGGTAGGTCGAGCCGGCGTTCTTCAATCCGAAAGGCATAACCTTGTAACAGTAGATACCCCTTGAGGTCATGAATGAGGTCTTCTCTTGATCGTCAGGGTGCATTAGGATCTGGTTATATCCAGAGAACGCATCCATGAAACTCATCAGCTCGTGACCAGCCGTTGCGTCGACCAGCTTGTCGATGTGAGGCAGAGGGAAAGGATCTTTAGGACAGGACTTATTAAGGTCCGTGAAATCGATACAGACTCTCCACTTCCCATTCTTCTTCCTGACGACCACCACATTGGCTAGCCATTCCGGGTATTGCACCTCTCGTATGAATCCAGCATCTAGTAGGTTCTGACCTCTTCGTTGATTATCTCGTCCCTTTCAGGAGCGAATTTTCTCCTCTTCTGTCTGACAGGAGGATGCATTGGATCCACCTTGAGTTGATGCATGATAACATCGGGATTGATCCCAGGCATGTCTTCGTGAGACCAGGCAAAGCAATTGGAGTTGGATCTTAAAAAATCGACCAGTATCCTTCTCAAGCTTTCCGGAAGCTTGGAGCCTATCTTTAAGTTTCGACTCGAGTTCCCTTCCGTGAGCGGGACCTTATCCATTTCTTCCACTTCCGGCTCTTCGGTATGTGGGGCCAGAAGCTTCTTCTGTAATTGCAATAAGACCTGAGTCTTTCTCCTAAGGGTAGTCTGATAGCAAGACCTAGCATTCTATTGATCCCCCTTGACCGCTCTAATGCCCCAAGGGGTTGGGAACTTGACTAGTTGGTGCAAAGTTGAAGTTACGGCTCCCATGTCATGGATCCAAGGCCTTCCCAATATCACGTTTTATGATGAGGGACAGTCGACGACCAGGAACTTCGTGGCTTGGTTTACCCCTTTGGCATACACGGGAAGAAGGACTTCTCCTAAGGTTTGTTTGACTTCTCCACTGAAGCCTACGAGGGGAGTTGCCTTTCTGGTTAGAGCTGTAGGTTCCAAACCCAGGTCGGCGAAGGCCGAATAGAAGATTATGTTGCTTGAGCTCCCATTATCTACTAGTATCCGCTTGACCAAGCAGTTTGCTATGGTAAGTGAAATGACGAGAGCGTCATGATGAGCGGTGAGGACCTTCTCCTGCTCCCTTGCAGTGAAACTGATCTCATCTGTTCCAAGGAGTAGGCACTTGGGACCCTCGGCCTCTTGGTTGTTCCTGGCATTGCGAGTACTTTTCTTGGCTGCGGCACTACTAATTCCGCTCACCACTGATCCGCCTGTGATGACGTGGATCACCCGGTCTTGCTGTGGTGGCAATGCGGGAGCTGCCTCAATAGGGAGACCGGGACCTTCTTTATTTAGAAGGTTCTTGGCTTTATTCGAGAGGAACTCCCGTAGGTAGCCTTTCTTGAGGAGCTCGGCGACTTCCATCTTTAGGGCTATGCAATCCTCAGTAGTATGACCATGATCACTATGGAACTCACACCATCGCTTGGGATTTCGATTAGCCTCCGCGGCCTTCATCTTAGGAGGCCACTTGACTTGAGGACCCATTTGTCGTAAGACACCGATCAGCTCCAGTTTGGATATCGCAAGATGGGAGATGTCAGGCCAAGTAGACACCATCATCCCTTCGGATCTAGGCAAAGGTCGATACTGATACCTGCCCCTATTCGGGTTACTAGTCTCCCTAGCAGACTTAGAGTGAGAAGGCTCGTCGCTGTCGCTCCTTGTATGCTTCGATGACTTCTGATCATACTTTGGACCGGCTTTAGCCCTACTAACAACATCTTCTTCCCATCTTACTTGAGCCCAAGCACGAGACAGCACGTCTTCCATAATCCTGCACTTGTATTTGATCAGCTCCTTGTAAAGGTCTCCCTCTGGAAGTAGACCCCTCTTGAAGGCTGAGATAGCCGTATCAGTGTTGCACTCAGGAATAGCTACCTTCGCTTGGTTGAAGCGAGCTATGTAAGAACGAAGGGGCTCATTCCAATGCTGGAGGATCTCATAGAGATCATCCGAGTTCTTCTCTAGGTCATGGCTGCTAGCGAACTGCTCCACGAACTTATCGCTAAGGGCTGCAAAGGATTTGATGGATTTGGTGGGCAGGTTGATATACCACTGAAGAGCAGGGCCGGTCAAGGTCGATCCGAATCCTTTGCACATGGTAGCTTCCCGTGCATCCCGAGGGATTGCTACTGCTAGCATGCGTTGCTTGTACTGAGCAATATGATTGTCGGGATCCCCAGTACCTTCGTACATCTTTATGCTTGGAAAAGAGAAATTTTGCGGCGTCTCCACCGAAGCATTCTCTTCCACGAAAGGTGTATCGGAGTAGGACCCTTGATTGCTTCTTCGAATAGGAGGAGCTGCCCCTGGGAGCGTTCTACCATAGATTGAATGGTGTCGAACCTTTCGGAGACCACTCTTTCTAAGTAGGCTGCTAGGGCCGGATCTGAGATCTCGGGATCATTGGGTGAATACTCCTCGTCCTCTGTATCGCAATCACTATCTACTTGTACTTGGGTCCTATTGTACTTGGGTCCTATTGTTCGCGGCTCCTCGGCTTTCACTACCTCTTCATTGTCGCGCGGAGTGTAGAGTGAAGCCATGGGTCGTACCTTAGTCTGGAACCGCTTTCGCTTGTTGTTAGCTTCACCGAGGGTATGGTTCTCTTGTCGGAGGACAAGATTCTCCGCCTCTATGGCGTCTAGCTTCTCGGCGCTTTGCTGTAGTTGCTTGGAGTGCTCTCCAAGTTGGTCTTTTAGGGTTTGAGCTTCGAGGAGAAGTTCAGGACCTCCCGGTGTTGTCTCCCGAGCTTTGTGAAGATCGGTAACCTGAGTCTGAAGAGACTCGAGCTTGTTGAGAAGCTCTATCTCTCTCGGAGTCATCTTCGTCTGGTTAGCGTCGTCCTCTAATGCCATCGTCACGTAGTTGGATCACTCCCCTCCTTCTAGCGCCAAACTGTTAGGGTATTTTTATGTAGGATCGTTTAAGTGCTACGGAACACTAGAGGATTTGTTTGTAAGAGTTGTAAATCGAGAACAAAGAGATGTTATTTGAGTTATTGATCGGGACTACAACGTTTGATGGTGTATGAACCCTAGTTCTAGCCGCCTAAACTCTAATCTCTAAGTCTCGAATTGTCGATCCCTTATTCTAGGTTTGGGCTCCCATTTTATAGCTGTAGATGTCGGCTTCAAGTAATAGAATTCTTCCATAATCGGAAAAATGGAAGTTTCTCCTTAGGTAAAAAACTTCTATTTTGCTCCAAGGGGTCGGTCCGATCTAGGGGTCGGACCCAAGGCAGGGGTCGGTTCCTGGTTTCTTCTTGAGCAAGGGTCCGGAAGTCGAGGACCTATCCGAAGGCTGGAAAAAACTCATGTCTGGATATTTTTCCCCAACACCGAGTATGATCAGATACCTATCCGTGGCTAAGCGACTACTCGACAGGTTCCGACATTGTAAGCTCACCCAGATTCCTAGGGAGCACAACTCCCAGGCTGGCACTCTAGCTAACCTAGGGTCCGCCCTAGAAACTACAAGTCATATGAGCATCCCACTACTGGTACTCTAATGGCCCGCGACCGAAAAGGAGACGGAACCTGAAGAAGTATCCGTGGTAGACGAAGGAGAGACCTGGATGACACCCATCATCAACTACCTAAGGTACGACACCTTGCCTGAAGATCGAGACGAAAGTCGGAAGATAAGGCGCCAAGCTGCAAGGTATTGCTTTTCCGAGGGGAAACTATACTGAAGATCCTTTTCAGGACCCTATCTACGATGTCTTACCCCTAGAGAAGCCGCCAGGATATTAGAAGAGCTGCATGAAGGAGAATGTGGTTCCCACTCTAGTGGTCGGAGCCTGGTACTCACAGCTAGAAGAGCATGATACTATTGGCCAACCATGGCGAGGGACTCCCTCAAACAAGCCAATCTCTGTAGCCAATGCCAGAAGCACGCGCCAATCTCCAACCTTCCACCAGAGAACCTCAAATCCCTAAGTTCTCCTTGGCCCTTCCAAAAATGGGGCATGGACATCGTAGGAAAGTTCTCTATGGCACCGAGCAAAAGATTTTTCTCCTAGTCGTGACAGACTATTTCACCAAATGGGTGGAAGCTGGAGCACTAGCCAAGATAACGGATCTCCAAATCAGGAAATTCCTGTGGACTAACGTTATCACACGCTTCGGAACTCCCCATGATATCGTCACAGACAACGGACCCCAGTTCACAAGCTATAACTTCCGAAAGTTCTGCAAGGACTCGAACATCAAGCTCTCCTACTCAGCACCACGACACCCTCAATCTAACGGCCAAGCAGAATCCACTAACAAGACAGTGGTGAACATGCTCAAGAAGCGCCTAGAAGAGGCCCATGGGCGATGGGCAGAAGAGCTACACGGAGTACTCTGGGCCTATCGGAAAACCCCGAAGACGGCTACCCAGGAGACTCTCTTCTCCCTTGTCTATGGTGCTGATGCGGTGATACCCAAAGAGGTGCACGTAGGGACCATGGTCTGTGAATTCCTTTCCCAAGAGGAGAATAACGAGCTAATGTCCCTGAGTCTAGACCTACTCGACGAAAAGAGGAAGGCGGCCCGCCTTAGAAATGCATCCTACCAGTTGAAAGTCGCCAAGAGCTACAACAAAAAGGTCAGATACAGAACCTTCTAGAAAGGGGACTGGGTCCTAAGGCGAGTCTGTGACCACACAAGGGATAAATCAGCCGGAAAACTCGCTCCTGGATGGGAAGGTCCCTATAAGGTAATAGAGGTGCAAGGGGCACGAGCCTATAAGCAGGAAGACAGCGACGGCAAGGTCCAATCCAACTGCTGGAACGCCTTGCACCTCAAATCCTATCACTTCTAGAGTAAGATCTCCAGATCAAGCTCTATATACTACTACTATTATTATGATATATTTAAGTACATTGGTTTCCTACTCCTATGTATGCGATAACGTCTCTGGACTAAGCTTATAAAATACATTATTAGTTACGGCTAAAGGGGTTATAGGAACTCCAATGTACTTAAAGGGGCATACTAGCTAGGTCAGGTCTTAAGGGATCTTAGACCTCAGCAAACCCTATATACACTAGTGAGACTACTCACATGGGTGTACGACATATAAGGAACGGGTCTGATCAACCCTATTACATTGTCTGCACCTCAGGCCCTGCGTAAAGGCTATCAGTCCAAGAGTTACGTGGGGACCACCGTACTAGTGCTACCCAAACCCTGTGTTAAAGACGCTACGAGCTAAATACACGCAGGGGGCATGACGTACACTGCAAAGTACTGGAATCAGATGCTGACGGCTGATATGCAGGGAGCAAATGTGCGAAAATACCGGTTAGCACCAAAATTTAATACTTATCCAGACGTGGAAAGTAATGTGTCTGGTGTGAAGTCGCTCCGCGGGGCAGGCCCATGCCAGACCACAGTAAGTCTGAGCGTGACCTTTTCTGCAGAAAGGTAGAGTGCAGCATTGAGATTCACGAGAGTGGCCTATACCTCCGGGTGGCAGAGTGCGGTTTCTCAATAACAGATCGGTAGTGGTTCCCCCATGGGGAGCAGAATACGATCACAAACCTCCCATAACGCATACGGCCTCAGCGTCTATGACGAACCTCCGGGTTCAATACGGCCTTAGGGTCCATATAATAACCTCCGGGTTAGGTACGGCCTCCGGGTCTATAAAAGAACCTCAGGGTTCAATGCAGCCTCCGGGTCTGTAAGGAATCTCCGGATTCTAGATCACCTCAGGGTCGATCAAGGGCCTTCGGGTCTAACTGATCTTCGGATCTAGTAAGAACTTCAGGGTTCAAGGATCTTTGAATCATAAATACCAACCTTCGGGTTTGCCAAGAACCTCATGGTTTAAAAGCATCAACATCCGGGTTCGAGGTATCCATAGGGTTTAATCATGGTCCCCAGATCTAAAGATTAAACCCCAACACTCAGAAAACCTCAGGGTTCAATGAGCAAACCTTCGGGTTCAATAAAACGGCCTTCGGGCCTAGGTAAGGAGCCTCAGGGTTCAAGACCTTAAGAACTTCCGGGTTCTAAGGCTCAAGAACCTCAGGGTTCAAACCAAGCTAGAACTCTAGGGTTCCAAGCAAGGATCTTTCATTCCAAATCTAAAACTCAGGTTTTTAATAATGGATTGCAAGGTCTAACATTTTTCTGATCATTTCAGGATTCAATCAATCTACTAACAGGATCCAGGTCCTAGACGTTGATATCCATTCAAGAGGTCAACCCCTACAAGGATCCAAACCTCATAAGGAGTAAGCTCCCACGTAGGATCCGTCCCTCTCGTATTATTAGCCCTTCCAAGGATCCACCCCTTACAACACGTCTACAAGCCTATCTAGACGCCCCCGTATTCTAAAGATACGAAATGTGTTCGGCAAGGGCTATACCCCTGAATTATCGACGCCACAAGAGGATCCCGATCCTAGACTCTAAAACTCCGCCTAAGAGATTATGCTAGGAAATTGTGCTCAAAGGTCTTACGAACCATTCCGAACGAAAGACGAACAAAAGAAAAGGGTATTATTCAACAATAAAATTCAAGGGACAAGAAAAGCATATGAAAAAAATTGTTTTAGCAAGGACGGACCGCCCAAGGCCGTTATTACAAGAAGCTCAGATATCCTCTAAGGCCTGCTGCGGCTAGATGAAGGAATAGCTGGTTCATCTTCAAAGGAGGGAGGTTCAGTACCCTCGAGTTCCGCTTCAGCCAAAACCACCGTCTTGTACTTAGAGAACTCCTTGTGCAAATTCCATTTATGGGCCTGCCCTTTGAGCCACTCTCTCATTACTTCCCAACGGGCGATGATCCTTGCACCGTTCACAGCCATGGTCGTCATATTTTTCGAAGTCTCCGCCTCCGTTTGAAGTTTAAGGATAGTCTCCTCCAGCTCCTGCTTCTCTCGGCTCAATTGAAGCGATTCAGCTGAAGCAATTTCTACTGAACCCTTGATGGCCTGAACCTTTGCTTGAAGGTCCCTCAGCTCCAATTCTTTCGCAACACGCCTACTCTTCTCCTCAGACAATTGATGGGTTAATTCCAAAACCTCATCTCGATTCATTGATGAACCCTCCTCCACTATTCGGTCCTTCAGATGATGCAATTCAGAAAGGACCTGCGTAGGAAAACAAGTCTTATAAACTGCGGACTCATAATACAAGATCTTATCCATATCTCACCTGAAGGAGTTCGCCCTGGACCTGCTGAACAATCCCAGAGGAGTCCTTGTCCGAGGGAAGAGCCTGCATCCTCACGAACACGTTGGCATTCAAATCAGCCAGCACGTCAGACAACCCTGCGGATGAATATCCAGTCAGCAACGGTCGCTGTGAACGCGTGCTTACACCTTCCCTAGGCCTGCCGCCTCGTGATGGAGAGGAGTCACGGCTCCATCGCCCGAAGCATTCCTGCTGGATGAGTCCCTTCTTGCCGATATGGCATTCGTGGCCTTCTTAAAAGCCACCATCGGATCTTCAGGATCTCCTTCCCTTTTGTCTTCTGAAAAAGAGATATTTCGCGAGTTAATATGTGAAAGAGGGATACCTGTAGGTCGCAAAGAAATAACTTACCCCATAGCTTGCTACGGCGCAGGACCTCCAGATTGAGAAGATGGGTCACGCGGCGTTGCTCGAGGGGAAGCTTTTGTACCTGAAGAACATTGCGTTCGCCCTCGACGGGAGCTGAGTGAGTTCCCTCTAAAAAAAGGAAGGGGGAATGCAAATCAGATAGATTCCATCATCAGAACTCGTGAGAAAGAGCGTCTACTAAAACCCCTTACCTACGAAGTTCCACCGATAATGGGATCCTGGGAGAGTCATAAAAACATATCTCTCTGGCCATTTCTTCACAAAAGCCAATCCCTTCCGATCAGTCTTGGGAAGTTCCTCGACTATGGAAGCCCCACTACAAGAAATATGTCTATTGTTAGCGCGGGTTTTATGCTATGTTATGGGTTTGATAGCGTTTTACCAAATGCTATGTATGCGGCAGCAATCATAGATACCCCTTCTACGATAACATTTTCGTAACGCTACAAAAAATAGAGATACAATAACAATATTTGAATGCTATTATTAACTTAATTATAGCATCTGATTTGTACTATGATTTATATATAATGACACTGATATGATGCTATAACTAGAATAAAAATAACTAAGAATTATTTTAATTATTTAATTAAAATTAATTGAATAAAATTAAATAATTAGAAATTAAATTGAATATTATTGTATAACTGAAAATAAAATAAATTTTATTAATAAATTAAATTTGCTTTACAGATTAATTCTGGTTTACAAAACTAAACCAGAAATAAGAATATAAAACCAGACCACTACATTTTTTCTAACTCGGTTTACACTTAACCGATTCTTAAAAAAAAAAACTCTCCAGCCGCCACGAGACTTGGATCTTCCCAGCCACCATGAGACTTGCCTCCTCCAGCTGCCATGAACCTTGCCTCCTCCACCTATCTTTACCAAAAATAATACAGATTCATAATTGAGCAATAGAGAAAAAAGGAGATACACAGATGACAAATACGAAGAGAGAGAGAGAGAGAAGTCGATTGTGGTGGTGGTGGTGGTGGGAGGGCGACCGTGGTGGTGGTGAAAAAAGGAGGAGACGCGGTGGTGGTGGTGGTGAGACGAGGAGGAGACGCGATGGTGTTGGTGAGACGAGGAAGAGACGCGGTGGTGGTAAGACAAGGAGGAGAGCGGTTGGAGAGAGATGATGGTGAGACAAGGAGGAGAGCGATTGGAGAGAGATGAGAGGCGCGGAGAGAGATGGGAGAGATGAGAGATATGAGATTGATGAAGAAGAGAATCTGAAAGAGAAGAGAATAGAAAGAAGAGAGAATGAGAAGTCTGTCGTGGAGAGAGAGAGAGAGAGAAAAATAAAAATTAAATGGAATAAATCTCAACCTTTAGATCTAAATTAATCCAATGGCTAAGAAGTGTGATCTATGTAGTTGAATCTGATTGGTCAGAAAATTTTGTCTTTCTTTTTTATTTTTATTTTTGCTTTGTTCTTCAATATTTGATAATTTGTTTTGTAAGTAGTTTTTCTTAGTTATATCTTATATAAAAATATATATATATATATATATATTTTTGTAGTTTATTATTTAAATTTCTTTTTGAACATAATAAATTGATATTTATTTTCAGAATTGATGTCTAAGTTTGAAAATATTTGATTAATTTCAAAATTATGATTTTATTATCACTTTCAAAATTTGTATGTTTATACAGAAATCTGATTTATAGTTTGTTTATAAATTTGTATTTTGATACAAATGTTGAAAATTTAAAATTTAGATTTTATGGTTTATGAAAAAGATATATAATTAAGAGTAAAGTTTAGTTTGGTGATTTAAGGTTTGGATGTTGGAATATGAGGTTTAGGGTTAAAGTTTAGTATTTTGGATTAAAGTTGGAAAATAATAGATTTGAAGACTAGATATAAGATTTGCAATCAAATTTTTGATAATTTAGATTTGAAGTTTATATTTAGAGTATAATGAATGTATTGTTTATGTTTGAAGTTAGGATTTAGGATATAGTTTGATTACAGATCAAAGATTAAAGATTTGTGTTTAGGAAATTATAGTTTAAGATTAAAAAAATTAAAGTTGAGTTTTATTTTTAGATTAAAAGTTATAATATTAAAAATAGAGTTTTAAGGATTGTCTTTAGAGTTTAGGGTTTAAAACCATGTTTAGGGTTTAGAGGTTCAATTGGTTTTTCTTAGCATTAGAAAAATGCTATTGTATATCTTTGATAGGATTACTGAAACTGCTTAAATATTTTTTTTGGCGTTAAAGTCAAATTTTCCACTAAATATTGGCGGAATTAATGATTTCATCTTCCCGCTCATTTAATATTCAGAATAGTACTAATTAAATGCTATTTTGGTTTCGTTCTATCATTGCGTTTATCTAATGCTATTATATAATACGGGAATTTTTCAGTCATTTACGATAGCAGTTCAGTAAAATGAGCTATAATAATCTGCTATCAATGTTGACTTTTTTTGTAGTGCCCCGATCTCGGACGAAGATGAAAACGCCCCTCGTGCCCATTGATCGGAGCCAGATGATAAGCAAAAAGTACTTCATTAACTCCGAAAGCCAGATCTTCTTCATCTCCAAGGTTTTGGATAGCTATGAGGATGCGCCAAGCTGGAGGATTAAGCTGAGATGGAGAAATATGAAAGTAGCTGCAGAGACACGATATCAACGATGGTATGTCACCTCTGAAGCCCGATTCGAAGAAAGCCTCATAGATAGCAATATCCTCGGGCATGCCACCACAAGCCCGCTCTGACAGTCTGGGAACGCGAAGAATGACGGAAGAAGGAAGCGAATACTTTTTTCGCCAATCGCATAACTCGTCCTCCCTAACCGTTGATGCGGGACCCACTTGCGGAGATCCCGAAGAAACAAACGACAGGGGAGCTGGGCTCAAAGGATTTCGCACGTTTGTGTCACGGCGTGACGGTGGGCTGCTGGATTCGGATGACAAGGAGTTCGCTCTCTTCTCCAATTCGCTCATTTCTGCCATTAAATGGCAAGATTCGGGGTTAAGGAGACGTTACACTAAAAAGAGAGTATATATATACCAAAAAGGGTAGAGAGCCGTTGGGAGTTCTTCTTGGAAAATCCGCTGATCCGGGATCTCGGAGTTCCCAAGACTGGGGTTGTGGGAACCGAAATTCGCACTGTCGATTTTAGTTAAGTTTAAACGTAGGAAAACTAAGTTGACCTAGTTTTCCCCGAGGATCCCGGCTATCTGCTGGGCCACGCACGACGAAGTTAATACGAGTTTAGTTTGGGAATAAATGCGTAAAATGAAGAGAGAAAAAGAAAGAATCTTATTTCCGAATTCGCGGAGAGCGTTTGAACAACAGGTCGAGATCTCGGCAGCAAGAGCTGTCGATCGTCGCTAGTCTCAAAACCTAGATCTAACCTAGTTGAGTCGCAGCTCGCTAAAAAGGAAATAAAAGCCTAAGTTCTAAGTTGCTCTAGAGTGGTTTATTTCTTCTGATTTCGGATCCCCTTTCCTCTGCTCCTAGCCTTGCTTATATACTCCCATATGACGGTCTATTCTTGATGGGCTGAGTCTGCCGCGAGCTGGGCTTTTTCCATTTTCGTCGGCTTTCTTGTTTATCGGGAAAGTTGACATTTATCCTTTCGGAAATTTGACATTTCTCCTTTCGGAAGTTTAACATTTATCTTGTTATGTGAAGATAATTGTAAACCGTCATATATATCTTTTAGAAAATCGTAAATGGGCCGTCCGATCGGGTTTGGTCCTTTTCGGGCCGTCTTCCGGACTTCTGTTGTTTTCTACGATTTCTTTGAAAGAATGCTCCTACTTGGATGTCGAGTCTTTCGGAAGATCTTCGATCCATTGCTGAGGCGAATGGTGTTTTAAGATAACCATCACCGTTTTATACGAAGTCTTTCTGTCCGTTGACGTCTTACGGGTTCTTCGAAATCTTGGAGCAGGAAAAGGAGTTTTGTTTGCGGGATCTCGGAAAGTCGCAAAACACGGATTTCTGGCGACCCGGGGGCCTAGAACCTACGCACGAAGACTAGCTGATGCGACCCAGGACCCGGACCAGGACCAGATCGACGATCAGGACGCTCAGATCAGACCAACCGAGGTTCATCCATCCGTCCAGGCCAAGCAGTCCAACCGAGCAGTGTACCGGATCAACCCGCGTTCGTCCGGAAAGGAGCTAAGGCTGGATCCACGACCTGATGACCGATCTGACCGAACCACAGATGATCTTTCCCGTCCAACTCGTCAAGACAAAGCCAACAGACGAGCCAGACTTCACTTGGATCAGGCGGAGTCAGACCACGACCGCAACTTCTCACTTCTCACCCGTTTGGTCCGTACCGCACATCCCGATGATCGGACCAACGTTCTTACTTCTTCTTTAGACGCCATCATGGACTTCTCTTCGACCAAATTCTCTAAGGCAAGGATTCTTAGACTTTCTGAAGATTTGGGTCGAGTAAATTCTTCATACGTTCAAGACAGTTCGATGATCACCCCCGCGGCCGCACCTCCGTACGTCCATCTCCTTACCGCGACGAACCAGATCATCACGGACGAACTTGGACATCTTTCTGAATCTGGACCAGTCAACCTTTGAGTCCACACTTTGACTGGTCTTCCCTTGTTTTCCACACTTTGACTAGTCTTAGTCAAATTTATGTTTTCTATGCCTTGTTTTCTGCATTTTTCTTTATTTTTTTTTTACTCAAAACACTATATAATGTACTCCCTTTCATGGTAATGAGATCGATGAAATTGCTTCTTTATTTTGAGTCTTTTCTCTTTGTTCTTAGCGTAGAACTTTCCTGTTTCTTGGTGAGGTTATCACTTAGCAAACAAACCTTCTTTTGTTGGACCGGTGCGTCACATCCGGCAACAATCGAATCTGGTAGTATCAAAGGGTCTTTCCGCAACCTTTTGTGTCACCCATCATTCCATAGTTCTCTTTTCAGAGTTCATATCCTTCACAAACCGATTGAGTGATCCTGTCCAATCTCAGGACGTATCAAGTGGTATCGAAGCCACTCAATTCGGTATTATCTTTCCATCTTTCTCATCTCCCATTTTCTAAACACTCTTCTTCTTCTGTCTATCTTGAATCCGGGCCACTACCTTACCTAGGCCATATCTATTTATAAAAAAAAAAAAAAAAAAAAAAAAAAGAAAGATCTAGCAAAAAAAAAAAGAAAAAAAATAAGAAAGAAAAAGAAATCGAAAGTTTGATTGTTTTTGGCTAGGTGGTTGAAGAGAAATCCTGCTGGCTGAAGAGAAATCCAGCCTTGGAGTGGTTAAAGCGGATTCCCAAACCCAATTCTCTTATCTCTCTATCTTGTGTTTCATTGTTTGTTTGCTTTGAGATCCCATCGGGTTATTTGGATTGTCTTTCTTAGAACCTTGGGAGGAATTCTTTGAGTGACCACTAAATTGAGTGAAACAGTTGTGTGGGTAAGGATCAAACACTTGAGAGTGTGAGATTTTTTATCTAACTTTTGTGTTGAGATTTTCAGGTTAAGATGTTTGGTCTTCTAAGGCAAAGTAGCAAGGAGAACTCCCCACGACCATCTGTCTCTCAAACTCCATTTAAATATTTTTGAACAATTTTGATGAGTTTGTTAGTGTGCAGGAAAAGCCAAACCAAAGGTGCAAAGAAACAATCAGAGATGTGGCTGATCCAAAGAGGCGATCCTTTCAGTTTGATGTCCAAGAGATCTGTGACAACTTTGAGAAGGGAATGATGAAAGCTCTCAAGGACGTCAGCAAGAGCCACAAGAAGAGCACATCCACACGTGCACCTGTAGCTGAGCCACCCTTGTTCCTCAGTAAGAAAACTCAAGGTGAATCTGAAAACCATTTTGAAAAGCTTAAAGATTTTTCAGATTCTTTACCCATTTATGATGAATCTGATGAAGAGCTAATTGGAACTTTGATCACCTGTGAGGATGAATGTGATCTTCCTTCTCAAAAATCTGATTTTATGATTGATGATGGACTAACATGTTTTGAGACGGAACTTCCGAGCAGTCTTGTTCTTAGTTCACAGGATTTTGAGGAAGAGCCATTCAACCATCCACATCATGGACGACTTCCTGGCACTAGGACACCTTTGGATGATGATCTAGGCCCTATCTTTGATGAGGAGGACGAACCTGGTCCAATCTTTGATGAGGAAGCACCAAGCATCAACATGGACAGCCATCTTTGCTTTGATCCCGGCACAACTCCTCCCCTTTTATCCACTGACATTCAAGAGCACTGTGAGAAACTTGATTTGATTTATTCTCTGCCTGAATTGTTTGTTGGAATCAGTTCTCATAATGTCAAAAGTTTTGGTCTAGACAATGTGAAAGAATTTTGTGTTTCAAATTCCATTTTTGATAACTTGATTCATTCTTTTGAGAAACTTGAACCTGATAAACTCTTTGATCAAAAACGTTTTCTAAATGACAATGACATCTCTTCTGGTCTTGTTTTGAGTTTTGATCAGTTTCTGAAACATCACAAAGGTTTTGATCATCTTGAAAAATCATTTGAGCTTGTGTTGCAACAACCAGATTTTTGTTTCCGAAAACCTTGTGATTCCTTTGTTTGTTTCAAGGATAATGGTTTTGATCTGAGCTTCTCTAGTCATGGACTGATCACTGGTGATTTGTTTGCATTCCCTTGTGCCTTGGACGAATTTATGGTTAAGACTTTGCTAGAACAGAAATCACTTAGAACTGAAACTGATTTTTGTTGTGATCCTGATTTGAAACCTGCCCCTTCTTATTTTGGATCTGATCTTGATCTAAAGCTTTTGTGTTCTGAATATGATCAACCTAGGTTTGTCTTGAATATGTTCTATGGTGATTCATGCCTTGAAAGCATTCTGATATGCAACACCTTCTTTGAAAAACATATTGAGCCTTGGGAAAGTAATTCTCAGTTTGAGCTTGATCTTTTGTGTTCTAAATCTGAGAAACTTGTGCATGTTGTGAAATTGTTCTTTAGGAACTATGAAATCACGAGCCTTGACACCATTCTAGTCTGTAATGCTTACTTTGATGTGCATGTTGACAGGCTGAAATGTGTGCTACTTGTTCTGGGAAAAGATAGCTTGATTTCTGATTTGCACAAGTACATGTCTTGCACATATGATCCTGGTATTTTAATGTTTGTTTTGAGTGTCCAGGATAAACAGGTTCAGCCTCAGAGAAGAGAAAGCATTTACCATGCTCGTCAGCCTGAAATTTGGAGATGCATTGATACATCCAGTCAAACTGGCCACCTTGGAGATGCCAGCGATATAGGTTCAGTCCAAAGCGAATATCTCGGCGTCCAGAAGGTCTTTTGTCTTGACTCCAATTGTACTGGAAACCAACTCCCCAAGGATTCACTGAGGCTTGGAATCACTTGAAAATATTCAAGGAGGAAGGATTTATGAATTTTTTAAACAGGCGGTTTCCCAGTCCATCTACCTGCGAGTACCCAGCTTTTGAAGCAGATTCGAGCCTTGTGAAGAAGCGGCCTGAGCCAAAGCCGATTATAGGATTCAAGATGAATCTCTCCTCTTTCCAGAAAGCTCAATATCAGGAAAAATGGCCACGGAATCATGAAGTTATGATCCATTCTCTAAAACCGGCCAAACCTGTTCTACACTTGCTTCAATGGGTAGCTAGCCGATCCAATCAGATTCAAACCAGACCTTGGCGACCAGGAGATCAATCTACACAGTCAGGTCTGACCCAAACCTTTCTCAGAAACTTCTTGAAAGCTAAGTGTTTACTTTCTTCTTCTTATTCTGATATAGTGCTTGAAAATAAACAATTTTGTGATGAAGTTAACCATCTTGAACCGGTACAGCCGAGTAGTCTTGTTTCTTTGTCACAGGAACTGAAACTGTTGGAACAATCTGCCAGAACTGAGCCAAAGGTGTCTCCTCAGTCCACCTCCTGTCCAAACCAAAAGCACTGTAAGGATTATGGGTTGATTGTCTCTGCTCTTCATGAAAATGTTTTGAAACCGAGAATTTCTAAGCGAAAACACATTTTTACTTGGTTGAAAAACGTTTTGCTTAAACCTTTTCATGAGCTATTTTCATTGAGCTGTGCTTTGAAAGAGATTTGGTTTAGGAGAAGGCATGAACCAAAGTTGCTTAGGCCAAAGAATCAATTTAATTTCGTTCATGATGAGAATTTTTCAAATTTGGCATTATCTCATTCTTTTCCTAACAGTTTCACACCTTGGCCTGATTTTGAATTTGATAAACCGATTTTTGGCACTCAGTTTACTTGCTTAATGCTTGCCCACGTGCTTGGTGATTATCCTAAGAGCTTGGATCCTGTTTTTGATGTCTTAAGGATAGAGGAACCCTTTGATAATTTCTTTCGCAGATTTGATGTGGTTTCTCTAGTTGTTTTGAATGAACAGGATAAGCATGATCATTTCCCAAGGAGAGCAAGCACTGATGGACGCCAAAGGACTTGGAATTACTTGTGGGAAACGAGTTCATACCACCAAGGAAGTTTCTGTTCAAACTTTTCATTCACTGATTTTTCCTTGAGTTTTAATTCCTCTGAATCTGATTTATTTCCTTTTGATACAGGTACAATCGATTTGAGGACAAATCCTTTTGAAGAGGAACGGAATGATGCAACCCAGGACCCGGACCAGGACCAGATCGATGATCAGGATGCTCAGATCAGACCAACCGAGGTTCATCCATCCGTCCAGGCCAAGCAGTCCAACCGAGCAGTGTACCGGATCAACCCGCGTTCGTCCGGAAAGGAGCTAAGGCTGGATCCACGACCTGATGACCGATCTGACCGAACCACAGATGATCTTTCCCGTCCAACTCGTCAAGACAAAGCCAACAGACGAGCCAGACTTCACTTGGATCAGGCGGAGTCAGACCACGACCGCAACTTCTCACTTCTCACCTGTTTGGTCCGTACCGCACATCCCGATGATCGGACCAACGTTCTTGCTTCTTCTTTTGACGCCATCATGGACTTCTCTTCGACCAAATTCTCTAAGGCAAGGATTCTTAGACTTTCTTAAGATTTGGGTCGAGTAAATTCTTCATACGTTCAAGACATTTCGATGATCACCCCCGCGGCCGCACCTCCGTACGTCCATCTCCTTACCGCGACGAACCAGATCATCACGGACGAACTTGGACATCTTTCTGAATCTGGACCAGTCAACCTTTGAGTCCACACTTTGACTGGTCTTCCCTTGTTTCCCACACTTTGACTAGTCTTAGTCAAATTTATGTTTTCTATGCCTTGTTTTCTGCATTTTTCTTTATTTTTCTTTGACTCAAAACACTATATAATGTACTCCCTTTCATGGTAATGAGATCGACGAAATTGCTTCTTTATTTTGAGTCTTTTCTCTTTGTTCTTAGCATAGAACTTTCCTGTTTCTTGGTGAGGTTATCACTTAGCAAACAAACCTTCTTTTGTTGGACCGGTGCGTCACATTCGGCAACAATCGAATCTGGTAGTATCAAAGGGTCTTTCCGCAACCTTTTGTGTCACCCATCATTCCATAGTTCTCTTTTCAGAGTTCATATCCTTCACAAACCGATTGAGTGATCCTGTCCAATCTCAGGACGTATCAAGTGGTATCAGAGCACGACATATCAACTCAAAGTACCCTCCGTTGACTCACACGGACTTGATTAGCTCCAAGTAACTCTCAAGGTTCCAAAAAGAACAACTCAAAGTACCCTCCGTTGACTCCGTTGACCCAAATCATATGAACGCAAATCATATGATTTGGGTCATTCTACAATCAAGCACCTCCTTTGATACCGTCCTTTATTCCTTCCTTCTTTTAGGTCTATCTTTTGATACCACTTGATACGTCCTGTGATTGGACAGGATCACTCAAACGGACTTAGGGATATGAACTCGCCAAAAGGGAGAACTGAAGGGATGAACGGTGACACAAAGGGTTACGTAAGGCCCAATGATACTACCAGAGGTGAACTCCGAAGAGAACTGATGGATTGAACGGTGACACAAAGGGTTGCGGAATGACCCAATGATACTACCAGAGGTGCTTGATTGTCGCCTGATATGACTCACATGTCCGACAAGGAAGCAAACTCGATCTGTTGCCGGATGTGACGCACCGGTCCAACGAGAAAGAGAGAGTTACTTGGAGCTAACCACACCAAGAACAAAAAAGTGAGATTCCCTCTCAAGGTTCCAAAAATAAACACTCAAAACTTATTTTATTTCATTGACTAAATGACCTTTATATAATAGGCAAAGCATACAAAAGGTTGGAATACAAAAGACTAGTCAAACATATAATTTAGCAACTTATGAAAACAAGGAAGACTTGACCAAAGACTTTGAATTGACCAAAATTTTTTAATGTCTTGACTTGACCAAAATTGAATGATTGTGGTCGCAGAACTCTTCGGCTGGTCCCTTGTTTCCGCATGGTCGACGGTCTCTGAATTGCCGTCAGATTGATATATTATCTGACCATACCTTCTCGTTTCTTGGTGGGCCTTTCTTTCTTTGGGTTGAAACATGTTCATAAACATATTTTCGTAAATCATCAAGCCCATCTTGTTTACTCCAAAACCCAAAAGCCAAATTTTCTTGATTTGTTTATGCTGCTGATTTAGGGCGCATCATTCCTTCCTCCTTTAAAAAGATTTGCCCTCAAATTTGTCTTTGATTAGCTTCAGATGTGATGATCTCTTGGCTTCTAGTAGAACTTTTTTTTTGTTTTTTCTATAAAGAAAAGAAGATGAAAGGTAGAAGATGAATGAAGAAGATGGAAATATGAGAAAAATGAACAGATAGTACCGGTTGAGTGGCTCTGATACCACTTGATACGTCCTGAGATTGGACAGGATCACTCAATCGGTTTGTGAAGGATATGAACTCTGAAAAGAGAACTATGGAATGATGGGTGACACAAAAGGTTGCGGAAAGACCCCTTGATACTACCAGATTCGTTTGTTGCCGGATGTGACGCACCGGTCCAACAAATGAAGATTTGTTTGCTAAGTGATAACCTCACTAGGAAACAGGAAAGTTCTATGCTAAGAACAAAGAGAGAAGACTCAAAATAAGGAGAAAATTTCGTGATCTCATTGCAAGGAAATGGGATACATTTTATAGTGTTTTTGAGTCAAAGAAAATTAAAGAAAAATGCTGAAAAACACACATAGAAAATATAAATTTGACTAAGACTAGTCAAAGTGTGGAAAACAAGGGAAGACCAGTCAAAGTGTGGACTCAAAGGTTGACTGGTCCAGATTCAGAAAGATGTCCAAGTGCGTCCGTGATGATCTGGTTCGACGCGGTAAGGAGATGGACGAACGGAGGTGCGGCCGCGGGAGTGATCATCGAACTGTCTTGAACGTATGAAGAATTTACTCGACCCAAATCTTCTGAAAGTCTAAGAACCCTTGCCTTAGAGAATTTGGTCGAAGAGAAGTCCATGATGGCGTCAAAAGAAGAAGTAAGAACGTTGGTCCGATCATCGGGATGTGCGGTACGGACCAAACAGGTGAGAAGTGAGAAGTTGCGGTCGTGGTCTGACTCCGCCTGATCCAAATGAAGTCTGGCTCGTCTGTTGGCTTTGTCTTGACGAGTTGGACGGGAAGGATCATCTGTGGTTCGGTCAGATCGGTCATCAGGTCGTGGATCCAAGCTTAGCTCCTTTCCGGACGAACGCGGGTTGATCCGGTACACTGCTCGGTTGGACTGCTTGGCCTGGACGGATGGGTGAACCTTGGTTGGACTGATCTGAGTGTCCTGATCGTCGAGCTGGTCCTGGTCCGGGTCCTGGGTCGCATCATTCCCTTCCTCTTCAAAAGGATTTGTCCACAAATCTGGATCATCTGCAAGAAAAGGAGAAAGATCAGAAACATTAAAACTTGAAGAAATATCATACTTACCTTGCAGATCAAGTTGATACGCATTGTCACTGATCTTCCTAAGTATAGGAAATGGTCCATCGATCCGAGGCATGAGTTTGGACTTCCTTTCGTCCGGGAACCGTTCCTTCCTCAAGTGAACCCAAACAAGGTCTCCTTCCACAAAAACGACCTTGGTCCTCTTCTGGTTTGCCTTTCTCTCATAGATCTTTGTCTTGGCCTCGATGTTGCCTCGAACCTCTTCGTGCAGCTTCCGGATGGTCTCAGCCTTCCTTTTGCCATCTGCACTAACTCTTTCACTCAAAGGCAAAGGCAAAAGATCAAGTGGAGACATAGGGTTGAAACCATAAACAATTTCAAATGGAGAGAACTTAGTAGCAGAATGCACAGAATGATTGTATGCAAATTCAACATGAGGCAAACATTCTTCCCAAAGTCTAAGATTCTTTTTAATCAACGACCTAAGCAAAGTTGATAAGGTCCGGTTCACAACCTCAGTTTGACCATCAGTTTGAGGATGACAAGTGGTGGAAAACATCAACCTAGTTCCAAGTTTAGACCACAAAGTTTTCCAAAAGTAACTAAGGAACTTAGCATCTCTATCAGAAACAATGGTTCTAGGCATTCCGTGCAACCTAAAAATTTCTCTAAAGAACAACTCAGCAACATGCACGGCATCATCAGTCTTATGACAAGGTATGAAATGAGCCATCTTAGAGAATCTATCAACAACCACAAAGATGGAGTCTCGGCCAGACTTACTCCTAGGCAAACCAAGCACAAAATCCATAGAAATATCAACCCAAGGATGAGATGGAATGGGTAGGGCCGAATACAAACCTTGGTTTTGCACATTGGACTTGGCCTTCTTGCAATCCACGCATCGGTTGCATATCCTCTCCACGTCCTTCATCAGACTCGGCCAATAGAAGTGCTCATACACCACCTTGTATGTCTTCTTGATTCCGAAATGTCCCATAAGACCTCCTCCATGTGATTCCCTGACAAACAACTCCCTCAAAGAACATTGGGGAACACACAAGCGGTTATCAAAGAATAAGAAATCAGAAACTTGATAATACTTGCCATAGGCCATTTTGGAACACTTCCTGAAAATCTCTTTAAAATCTGGATCAGTTGCATACAAATCTTTGATAAATTCAAAACCAAGCAACTTAGTCTCTAGAGCTAAAAGAAGAGTATACCTTCGGGACAGAGCATCAGCCACAACATTTTCCTTACCTTGCTTGTACTTGATCACATAAGGAAATGTCTCAATAAACTCAACCCAACGGGCATGCCTCTTGTTTAGCTTCTGCTGGCCCTTAAGATGTCTCAACGATTGGTGATCAGTATGGATCACAAACTCCTTTGGCCAGAGATAGTGCTGCCATGTCTGAAGAGCCCTCACCAAAGCATACAGCTCCTGGTCGTAAGTGGGGTAGTTGAGAGTGGCTCCACTAAGCTTCTCACTGAAGTAAGCAATGGGTTTCCTATCCTGCATCAAGACAGCACCAATACCAACACCCGAAGCATCACACTCGATCTCAAAAGTTTTAGAAAAATCAGGAAGTACAAGTAAAGGAGCATGAGTTAACTTCCCTTTCAAGAGTTGAAATGCTTCTTCCTGAGCCTGTTCCCACTTGAAACCAACATTCTTCTTGATCACTTCAGTAAGTGGGGCTGCGATGGTACTGAAGTCCTGGACGAACCGTCGGTAGAACCCGGCAAGGCCGTGGAAGCTCCTTACCTCGCTCACTGTGGTCGGAATGGGCCATTCTCGGATGGCTTTGACCTTCTCCTCGTCCACTCTGAGTCCATCAGCACCTACAACAAAACCTAAGAACACCACGTGATCTGTTCCAAAAGAGCATTTACTAAGATTTGCAAACAGCTTCTCTTTCCTAAGAACTTCAAGAACAGATTTCACATGCTTCTTATGATCATCTAGGTTCTTGCTGTAAATGAGTATGTCATCAAAGTATACAACCACGAAATGACCAATGAATGCTCTCAGAATATGATTCATCAAACGCATGAAAGTGCTAGGTGCATTAGTGAGACCAAATGGCATAACAAGCCACTCATACAATCCTAGCTTAGTCTTAAATGCAGTTTTCCATTCATCACCTTCTTTCATCCTAATCTGGTGATATCCACTTTTCAAATCAATCTTAGAGAAAACTGAAGAACCATGCAACTCATCAAGCATGTCATCAAGCCTAGGAATGGGATGCCTATACTTTACCGTAATGTTGTTGATGGCTCGGCAGTCAACACACATGCGCCATGAACCATCTTTCTTGGACACTAGAAGAACTGGAACAGCACAAGGACTGAGGCTTTCCCGGATGTAGCCTTTCTCAAGAAGCTCTCCGATTTGTTTCTGAAGTTCCTTGGTCTCGACCGGATTGGTACGGTAAGCTGGTCGGTTCGGTAGAGATGCACCCGGAACAAAGCCTATTTGATGCTCAATCCCTCGTATTGGTGGCAATCCCTTTGGATTCTCATCTGGAAAGACATCAGAAAAGTCCTGCAAAACATCTAGCAACTCACTCGGAATCTCCGGTGCAAGGTCAGAAGAATTAGCCATAAGAGATTCTTTATACACAAGTAAAAGAAATGGCTGTTGAGAGTAAAGAGATTTCCTGACCTGACTTTCTTTGACAAAGAAGTTGGAGTTTCTGGTACTAGACACGGGTTTATCTGCCTTAGACTCTTGGTCACGCCCCTTCTTGAGTTGAACCTGATCTTGATGGACCTCCGAAGGTGACAAAGGCACCAAGGTGATCTTCTTTCCCTTATGTTCAAAAGAGTGCCGGTTTGTGAAACCATCATGCACAGCCTTTTTATCAAACTGCCAAGGCTGTGCATGATCACTCAAACGGACTTAGGGAACCTTGAGAGGGTATCTCGCTTTTTTGTTCTTGGTGTGGTTAGCTCCAAGTAACTCTCTCTTTCTCGTTGGACCGGTGCGTCACATCCGGCAACAGATCGAGTTTGCTTCCTTGTCGGACCTGTGAGTCATATCAGGCGACAATCAAGCACCTCTGGTACTATCATTGGGTCATTCCGCAACCCTTTGTGTCACCGTTCAATCCATCAGTTCTCTTCGGAGTTCACCTCTGGTAGTATCATCGGGCCTTCCGCAACCCTTTGTGTCACCGTTCATCCCATCAGTTCTCCCTTTTGGCGAGTTCATATCCCTAAGTCCGTTTGAGTGATCCTTTCCAATCTCAGGACGTATCAAGGAGATGGACGAGATGGAATGCACCCCAAATCAGGACCGGTTTGACGTCCTTGAGAGGGTATTTTTGGAACGTCCTGGGCACGACAGTCTCTGACACCGTTCAAACTGACCCAAATTGCCCTTAGGAATGATGTGCCCTTATGTTCAAAGCCATCCTTCCCGATCTGATACCACTTGATACGTCCTGGGTCGGGACAAGATCACTCAAACGGACTTAGGGATATGAACTCCCAAAAGGGAGAACTGATGGATTGAACGAGGACAAAAAGGGTTGCGGAAGGCCCAATGATACTACCAGAGGTGAACTCCGAAGAGAACTGATGGATTGAACGGTGACACAAAGGGTTGCAGAATGACCCAATGATACTACCAGAGGTGCTTGATTGTCGCCTGATATGACTCACAGGTCCGACAAGGAAGCAAACTCGATCTGTTGCCGGATATGACGCATCGGTCCAACGAGAAAGAGAGAGTTACTTGGAGCTAACCACACCAAGAACAAGAAAAGTGAGATTCCCTCTCAAGGTTTCAAAAATAATCACTCAAAGCTTATTTTATTTCATTGATCAAATGGCCTTTATATAATAGGCAAGGCATACAAAAGGTTTAGTCAAAACCTAGAAACTTGTAAGTTAATAAATATTAAAACTTGACCAAGAACAAAGACCAAAGACCAAAGACCAACACTTTTGACCGAAAATGGAAATTTGTGGTCGCAAAACTCTTCGGCTGATCTCGTCCTTTTGCATGGTCGACGTGCTCTGGATTACCGTCAGATTGATATATTATTTGACCATACCTTCTCGTTTCTTGTTGGACCTTTCTTTGAGTGTTTATTTTTGGAACCTTGAGAGGGAATCTCACTTTTTTGTTCTTGGTGTGGTTAGCTCCAAGTAACTCTCTTTCTCGTTGGACCGGTGCGTCACATCCGGCAACAGATCGAGTTTGCTTCCTTGTCAGACCTGTGAGTCATATCAGGCGACAATCAAGCACCTCTTGGTAGTATCATTGGGTCATTCCGCAACCCTTTGTGTCACCGTTCAATCCATCAGTTCTCTTCGGAGTTCACCTCTGGTAGTATCATTGGGCCTTCCGCAACCCTTTGTGTCACCGTTCATCCCTTCAGTTCTCCCTTTTGGCGAGTTCATATCCCTAAGTCCGTTTGAGTGATCCTGTCACATAGCTCATTCATCTCCAAGTTAGTGTCACGATCTGATGAAAAAATCTCTGTTGGATCAAGTTGGTCGACATGATCTCCATGTTGGGCCGTGTCCATGAACCAAAAAGGACGGTGCTGATTTTGGTTCTATCATAAATGATGCATCCCGAATCTGCAGCAGAAACAAATTAAGAAGGTTTGGTTTATGGGCTTGAGTTTAAACGAGATGGACTCGATGATTTATGAAAATATGTTTATGGACATGCTTCAGCCCAAAGAAAGAAAGGCCCAACAAAAAAATACAAGCTATGGTCGAATAATATATCAATCTGACGGCAATTACGAGACGGTCGACCATGCGGAAGCACGAGACCAGCCGAAGAGTGTGACGACTACAATCCTTCAATTTGGGTCAAGTCAAGACATTTATGATTTTCGGTCAATTCAAAGTCTTTGGTCAAGTCTTCCTCGTTTTTATAAATTGCTAAATTCTATGTTTGATTAGTCTTTTGTATTCCAACCCTTTGTATGCTTTGCCTATTATATAAAGGCCATTTGATCAACGAAATAAAATAAGCTTTGAGTTGTTATTTTTGGAACCTTGAGAGGGTATCTCGCTTTTTTGTTCTTGGTGTGGTTAGCTCCAAGTAACTCTCTCTTTCTCGTTGGACCGGTGCGTCACATCCGGCAACAGATCGAGTTTGCTTCCTTGTCGGACCTGTGAGTCATATCAAGCGACAATCAAGCACCTCTGGTAGTATCATTGGGTCATTCCGCAATCCTTTGTGTCACCGTTCAATCCATCAGTTCTCTTCGGAGTTCACCTCTGGTAGTATCATTGGGCCTTCCGCAACCCTTTGTGTCACCGTTCATCCCATCAGTTCTCCCTTTTGGCGAGTTCATATCCCTAAGTCCGTTTGAGTGATCCTTTCCAATCTCAGGACGTATCAAGTGGTATCAGAGCCACTCAACCGGTACTTATCTGTTCATTTTTTCTCTCATCTTTCCATCTTCTTCGTCCATCTTCTACCTTTCATCTTCTTTTCTTTACAAAAAAAAAAAAAGTTCTACGAAAAGCCAAGAGATCCTCCCATCTGAAGCTAAATAAAGACAGATTTGATGGCAAATCTTTTTAAGAAGGAGGGAATGATGCATCCCGAATCTGCAGCAGAAACAAATTAAGAAGGTTTGGTTTATGGGCTTGAGTTTAAACGAGATGGATTCGATGATTTATGGAAATATGTTTATGGACATGCTTCAGCCCAAAGAAAGAAAGGCCCAACAAGAAAATACAAGTTATGGTCGAATAATATATCAATCTGACGGCAATTACGAGACGGTCGACCATGCGGAAGCACGAGACCAGCCGAAGAGTGTGACGACTACAATCCTTCAATTTGGGTCAAGTCAAGATATTTATGATTTTCGGTCAATTCAAAGTCTTTGGTCAAGTCTTCCTCGTTTTTATAAATTGCTAAATTCTATGTTTGATTAGTCTTTTGTATTCCAACCCTTTGTATGCTTTACCTATTATATAAAGGCCATTTGATCAATGAAATAAAATAAGCTTTGAGTTGTTATTTTTGGAACCTTGAGAGGGTATCTCGCTTTTTTGTTCTTGGTGTGGTTAGCTCCAAGTAACTCTCTCTTTCTCGTTGGACCGGTGCGTCACATCCGGCAACAGATCGAGTTTGCTTCCTTGTCGGACCTGTGAGTCATATCAGGCGACAGTCAAGCACCTCTGGTAGTATCATTGGGTCATTCTGCAACCCTTTGTGTCACCGTTCAATCCATCAGTTCTCTTCGGAGTTCACCTCTGGTAGTACATCGGGCCTTCCGCAACCCTTTGTGTCACCGTTCATCCCATCAGTTCTCCTTTTTGGTGAGTTCATATCCCTAAGTCCGTTTGAGTGATCCTTTCCAATCTCAGGACGTATCACTAGCCGCCCAACGATCCGAGCCAGCACGGGGCTAGCTGCCCGGCGACCACGGCCAGCACGGGCGCTAGCCGCAGGCGGCCACGGCCAGCACGGGGGCTAGCCGCCCGGCGACCACGGCCAGCACGGGCGCTAGCCAGCGGCGGCCACGGCCAGCACGGGGGCTAGCCGCCCGGCGACCACGGCCAGCACGGGCGCTAGCCGCCGGCGGCCACGGCCAGCACGGGGGCTAGCCGCCCGGCGACCACGGCCAGCACGGGCGCTAGCCGCCGGCGGCCACGGCCAGCACAGGGGCTAGCCGCCCGGCGACCACGGCCAGCACGGGCGCTAGCCGCCGGCGGCACAGGGGTTTTTCCGTAGGTTTCTCCTCGTATAGACTAAGATTACTCAAGAAATAAATATAGATTACTAAGGATTCAAGATATCCCTCAACTTTAGGTTTAAAATATATTTATAAAACTTCTAAAAAGAGTGGGCCCCAGTTAACAAATCTGAGAAAGCCACAAAATAAACAAAGTTCGAACAGCTAAAAATGCTAGAGCGCTCTGCAGACCCACTCCGGTTTCATGTGTCTTGCAGCGAGTGAGGGCGCCCGCTCTGCTTCAGTCGCTCCAACGCTTCACAGACTGATGTGGTCGATAGCTTGTGTCCTGTCTCCAACGTGTTTGAGTGGTGGCTCCGTGTAGTCACTCCAATTTTCGCTTATGATGCAGCGGCTTCTCGAGTTCGCCTTATCTGGCCGCTCTTAAAATTGGGTTCCAGCGTCGAATGTGTAGATAGATAGGAGCGGCTTATTTTTGTCAACCCAAATAAGTGCTCTAGTGTGCGGTGAGACCACAATGGCTTGTGCATCTCGCTGTCATAGATCGCTCCAACACTCTCAGAACTTGATGTGATCGACTCGTGCTAGAGTATTGGCGTGGATTCATCTTCTCGCTCTCAGTACCCGTTCCAGACCTCGCAGAGATCACAGTAGATGGTTCAAGCCGCTCTGTGTGTACCGCGTTCAAGTTCTTCGCTTCTGCTCGTCGACATGGGCTGGCTCCAATTCATGGATATTTTCGTGCTCATCTCCTCTGTTGTGTCTCAGAGATCCACTTGTCGTCGTCGCTTCAAGCCTGGGCGTCGTGGATCGAGGAGCAGATCCAACGAAGATCAACAATGGTGACTTTTAGGCTATTTGCACATTGGGTCCTACAGCTTCTGCTTTCTTTCATTGCAGAATCGACCTTTCAAATTAACCTTATACTTTTGATTTAGCACGCCAGGCTCCTTGAATTTTCACAATAGTCCCTCATCTCTTGATGGTTTTTTAAATCGGCTCATAAGCTTTGTATTTTGTGAGGATAACCTTGTGATTTCATCCCAAACATTCATATGTGCATCCTAGACTTGTCAAATGCAATTGAACACACAAATGCAATATATATATATATCTAAATGCATTCTAAAAAATGACAAATATTAACTAAAATGAGATACAAAAACCAATAAAATCATGAAATATAAACAATTCGAAAGGAGGATATGTAAATATATGTGATCGAACACTACTACTTAAAAGATAGGCCTCTATTTGTAAAGTAACATATTGTTCTAATGATGCAGTATTTCCGAAGAGAGAGAGAGAGAGATTAATATAAGATTGCATCGTTTATGGCAGTTGTCTACTTTGTTGTACAGTTCTTGAGGAACACTCTATATTTGCCCCTCTCTCTAATATTTGTGTATCAAATAATGTAAGTGTCTATTTATTATTGTATATGCTCTGTATAAAAATAGAAACAAGAATATAAATGTGTTTTATGTGTGTTTTGAGAAGACTTTTTTACATTTTTTCATCTTCTTACAGTTTCCAATCCCCAAAACAATGCTCATATAATTATATGAGTTCTGAGCTAAGTAAAAGCCACCCCGATGAATGTTGAAAAAATTGCAAGAAGCTTTCCGATCATCAAAAAAGGAGGAGCTGATGAGATATTATCTGCTCCGACCGAGTATACTCCTCCTGATCCGTCTTTTACTTTGATGCTTGATGAACCTTATAGCATAAATCCATTTGTTTATATGAGCAAAGAATAGAATGATAAGTGAGTTTGGTTTGTTTTGTCGGGTTGTAGAGATACTTACAATTATGATCTGTCCATCCAATTACCTCGTTCTCCAGATCGTATACTACTAACTTGTTCGAGAGCACCATATCTACAAAATGATGTATATTACGCTCCTTGCGTTGTATGTAACACATGAGATACTAAAAATTACCATTTATTGTATTGTCTAGCATATACAATATTTTATGTGTGCCGTTTAGAACTTTTACCTCCCAAGAGAATCACTTCTGATCTATCCTCAGTTGTCATTCCACCAACTTGCCAACCGAAGCAATACATGTCTGACTGTTCGCAAATGAACAATCAGAGTTACATTCCTAATCCAACATTAATTCTGCTGCCAATTAACTTCACTTACCTCAAGTGAAAAAAGATAATCATGGGGATAAACGGTCAGTTTGAGAGAGTCCTCAAAATGGAAGTTTACTGGAGGGAAGGCTTGATCCACACTGCAAATTACAGGAAAAAAATATTTTTTAGTATATAAACACAAAAAGTTCAATCTAGTTCCGGAGCAGCTTATCCAGTTCGTCTTACTCTTTAGTGAAGGTGAAACATTGGAAGGTTTCTTCTACTATATGAAGCTTTACTGGTTGACGAGCAGTAATCTACACAACAAAAACTCATGTTATGATATACAAACTATAAATTACTACTGCTATGAGTAGAGAAAACTACCGTTTCTATTAGGGAATCGTATAGAGCTTGTGGTAAGTATGCCAAAGTTGTACCACTGTCGACAATTGTCCCTCTTCTCCTGACAATACTTGGTGGAAGATCAAGAGGAGCACCATCAACATCCATTTCCATCAAAATAACATTGTAATGCATCCTAAAATTGTTGAGCAGCACATATTGTTATTACAAGATTCATGATTCAATAGCACCCTAATAGATATAACCATGTCTTAGTCTTCAGATTCACTAAAGGTAACATCTCACTCGAAATTCCGCACCATTGATTCACTTGTGAAGATATTTCTAGCTGATTTTGGTATCAAACAAGAATCATCAGGACATACCAGACAAAGGTATGAAATTGTAGCATAATTAAAAAAACTATTCAATCAAAAAGGTATACTTTTATGGACATTCGCCTACTCTACGTTTCCTCCTTGAAAAAAAGGAAGAAAAATGCTTGAGAAGGCATCACGTACTGATTAGGTACCATAGGGGTTGTTTTCACTGCTGGAGAGTCCACTACACCAATAGCAAAAATCCCACCTCCTTTCACATTATCCAAGCAATGGGAAAAAACTCTTTTCGCATCACCAGCGGCAGCAAGTTGTGAAAGGACAGAGGTATTTGCTTGTCCAAATCCCATTACGCCATCAACTGCTGACTCGGATTTTCCAAGTTGTCCAGACTGATCACTCCCACACCTGTCTCAAAAGAAGAGTGCTCGTGAGAAGGCAAAACAGGAATTAAAATATTCATATTTTTAGCAATGCAAGTACCAATTCTGAACAAACATGAACATAGATGTCAACATGAAACATTAAAATTATTGTTCCAAATATTAATGTACCATAGAATCAAATTATGAAGTTCTCACCCAAATACAACTTCTTGACCCAGTGGTCCGGTCAGAAGATCTCCGGTAACTTGGTCGAGTGATAAATTGTCTCTTATAAAGTTCCCCTCACTTGTACTTTGGTCCGCATACACAATATGATAGCTACATCCAAGATCGGGTTGACAGCTGTCCGAATTCGATATAAAAGAGCAAAAATCATCGTCACAGCCAACCTTCGTAGACGTCGAGGAAGCGTTCACGTCGTATAATGATAAACTAAACTGCAATGCCAAAACGTGGATGATTGATACTTAGAGTTGTCTTAACAGTAGACATCTATTTTAATAAATGAAGCATTACACCCAAATTCGTATTGGAGGGACATTTTGGACAGGGAGAGCAGTTGATCCATAGTATATCACTTCCTGTATCAACTTGAACATGATATTCCTTTGGTGGCGTTCCGAGCTTGATTCTAGTGAAGTATAATCTGAAACAAAATCAACCAACGGAAACTTTCTCATTGTCTTCCCAGATGATTCCATTTCATACATCAACTATGTCCTACCGACGAAAAAGGTACAAAAGAAACATGTAATTTCGCGTTGAGATCATAATAATTATAGATTTTCGGAATCATTTGTGTCCTAATGGAGAGGTTTACGTTCATTAGAAATAACATTTTCTCTGTAAGACATTTTAAAGATAGATCGTTAGAATTCGAGACAGGGACGAAAGAGAGGGAGAAAGAACAAAACCCGACAGAATCTACGCGGCTGTCTCCGCCCAGAGGAAGATCAACGGACGCGAGAATGCGAGAGTGGCGTCGTGTATCATGAGACTTGAAGTGTGCAAGCTTCTTCCCCTTCCCTGCGAACTTGTGTTGTACCTTAAACACGAAATGGCATGATGCAAATTCAGTCACAATTATGAAAACTGCCACCGCAACACAAAACTTTATCCTCGACTCCATCTCTACCACGTCAAGACTTTTTTCTCCAGGCCTGAAAAACTTGTAGACTATTTTGAATTATAATATTAAAATCCGGTGACTTTTTTTCATATCTAGACAAGGGAAGGATGGAGTAAACGGCAAAGGAAACACAGAGAAGCGTTTCCAAAGGCGTATATAGAAAATTGTAAAATGTGATATTGGAAGGTTTAAAAGGAAACAGCTAAATCTTTTTCATTGATTTCAGACCAATGTTTTTTTCGCTCATCTTAAACCAATGCTTAGATTAGTAAAGAAAAATATAGAAAGACTCAAGCATCTACATATGGTACCCGGCAAGATATGAAAAGAAAATAAAGAATATGTAAAGTAGGAATCCCCTAGACATTATTTTCAAAGTGATTTTGACCCATGTCTTCTCTACAATCTTTTTCACCAAATTAACGTTACATGGCATGGTTTATACACTATCGTTAAAGTAAATCTATGATTAAATAATAATAATATGACATGAACAATTACAATTAATGCTTATTTATATTTTTGGTAAACTCTTTCAAATATGTAATAAATTATACACTATCGTTAAACCATGTCTTCTCTACAATGATGACATAGTTTATGATTAAATATGACATTAACAATTATAATTAATGCTTAATTATATTTTTGGTAAACTCTTTCAAATATGTAATAAATTATACACTATCGTTAAAGTAAATCTATTAAAATATGATATTAAATAATAATAATAAAATGTAATTATATTTTTTTAAATTTCAAAATATTATTTATTTCTACATTTTAAATAATTATACAGTTTATTACTAATAAATATTTCAAAATCATTTACAATTTGTTTAAAAAAATACATAATTTTAACCATAATATTAGTAGTTTCTTTTATATATATACTGTTTATTTTTACTTTTTATAATTATACAACTTTTATATCAAATTTTTATTAATTTTGTACATGTCGACTTAATATATTTATCCAAAAGAAATAGATAAAAATCTATCTATGATTGTAAGTTTAAGTATATAAATATTTATTCTTAAATATAATTTTAAATAAAAAAAAATTATTTATTTTATCTTAATTATATGTTTAATTAAATATTAATAAGAACATATTAAAATCTAAGAAATTAATAAACTGTTATTTTAAAATATAATTTAAATTTAAGTTTTTTGTTACTGCATATGGTGGAGGAAATTACCTTGCTAGAATAATTTAAGGAATTTGAGACTGGGTCTTAGATTTCTTCCCGGCCTAGAACAACTTTTTGTTAATACCCAAGTTATAAAACGTCCAAGTAGGCTCTAGGCCAGGGTCAACCACGCCGATTTTAACCAAATTGCTGCTACTAATTGGATTGCCTCTTAATAAGTCACACCAAAAACGATTAATCGCTCAAAATCTAATTAATAAAGATTTGAACAAATTTTTTTTTGATTTCATTGAAAAAATTAGGCTTTGTTACAAGCTCATTTGCCTGAGAATAGATGAGGCTTTGTTCATGTATTTATAGAATTCAAGACCTACATTCCTCTTAGTTTATCGATGTGGGAAAATTGTAACTGGTTTTTAATCTTTTTGTATGTCGCCAATTTTGAAGAATTTAATGATGCACTGCAGATGTTTTGAACTTGCGACCTCTTGAAACACCAACCGCATCACTGTACAATGATGTTAAATTTTATTTGCACACATATTAGTATATACATATATATTTATAATTAAAGAAAAAACTAATCCCTGAATACTCTCCGATTAATTTCCGATTATTTGACAACTCATTAGACATAGACCTTCGCCCCAACTAATGCCTACCACGATATCGAACATGGGTTAACACTTATTACACGGCGTAAAATGCTATTTCCACTGGATTTTTAACCATAACCACAACAACACCAATATATGTGCTTAATAAACCCACTGGTTTACTATGTTCAGTGGTGAAATCATAACACAAGACCAACATAGTATAACCGAATTGGAAATGAAACTAAGCAAACTCGAAATGATGATTTTTTAATAGTCAAAGTTTCATGTCACAAATTTGTAACCTTCTCCAAGTTTAAATCCCTAACATGGGCTAGTTCCATGAACAAATCCTAAATTTGTATCCAAGCCATAGTGTTTTGCATGATTTATTGTTTTAGTATATTTTCCTCTTCACTCGACGATGACATTCTACCAACTGTAACACACAACTCAAAAACACTAATTGCTGAGAGTCTACTTTACTGATCATAAAATATTAAATCCAAAAGTACAGTAACATAAATAACTGAAATAAGAGCCGTTCAATATCCAAAATAATTTTGGAAAGAGAAAGAAAGAAAACGTCTCATATCATTGATGAAATGTGTTTTTTTATTAGTTTTACTTCGGTTGTCAATCGATATTGGTTGATTTTATTTGAAATTTTGTTATTTTTTGTTGAATTTGACTTTTATAAAAGTGAAACAATACCAATGTGGGTATGCGCCGCGTTGGACTCAAGTGTGGTCTTAACTACTATGATACACTAAATATTTGTGAGAAATTAGATCAAGTTGTCCTTATGTAAAACTCTATGTTTGAAAATGTATTTGATTTGATGTAGGAGAACTTCTTTTGCCACTTAAATTAAAAAGTTAATGGCCACTTCCAGCCATGGAGAGTGAAGGGATTTCCGGAAAAAACAGTTTAACGGTTTAACGGTGGAATTGAGGTTGAAGAGGTAAACAGTAGTACGATTTAGGTCTTATTCTTGGTCTAAATTAGAAATTTACTGAAGTCAGAACTTCTTGTTTTTGATTTCAGAACTCATACTGAAAATTTGGGGATGAAGAATTGGACTCCATGTTGAATTAGAGAATATGAAAAATTTCTATATATAGTATGATATGTTTTGTAGCAAATAAAATAGAAACCATATTTCATGGTAATATAAAACATGTATGCCATTAAACTCATACTTCATGGTAAATTTCCGTAGCTGAAAATGTTTCCATCCATGAGAATAGAGGATTTTTTATAGTAATTCCTTCAAATACTATAAGATACTATTCTATTTATGATAACAGTATAATATTTTACAATAGTTCTTAAACTTTTTCTCAGCAGTATTGCAAATAAGTATTTTTATGCCAATCTATCAGTGAAAATAGATCATGTTTCATATCTTTCTTCGCTTTGTTTTGCTTCGATTCCTAATTGTGGATCATCAATTGAATTTCTAAGTTTAAATCCTTTTAGAAAAAGTCGTATTAACTAAAACGATTAGAGAAAATGAACAAATTTGGTACTATTTATTGAATAAATATAATATATTAAAGTATTTTAGTTGTAAACATCGCATTTGACGTGATAACGCTTAGACAAAAATATTTTGTTCATTTTTACATGAAACAAACACATTCAAAACTCAATTTTTCTACATTGTTATGTTTGTTCATATTTGACCTAATATAACTATTTTCTTAATTCAGTCTTATTAAAAATTCATGTTTGATTTTTTTGTCAACACAGGCGATTAACCGGTTATATATGTGAGACACTGTACCACTGTTGCTAGTTTACCCTAATTGGTTGATAAATAAGAAGTTTTAAGAAACATCATATTTTGCTTCAATTTATGCTAAAGATGAGATTTTTTGTGCAAAATGAAAAAAAAAATCAATTTAAAACCAGAAACTGACAGTTTCTTAACAAGAAGGATGATATTAAAACTACCATTATGTCCTTTCTTCAAAGTAAAATAAAAACCAAAACAAATAATAAATCAAATAGCCAATGTATGGAGATTGACTTCACGAGCTGTATAAAGTCAATCTATCCCTTATGCCGTTTGTATTGTATCCTTTCTGTAAAGTAAATGTTAATATCTCTACTATATTAAAGGAACTAAATTGGAGATTTCTAAGCTATGCCACATCATCAAAAATATTTAGAGCCAATCAATGTTACACATCATCATATGTCATTTAAATAATTTCATAATTTTTGCTAGACGTGGATTTCGTGAAAATTCTTTTGAAGTCCAAATTTGATTCTCTATGTCCATTAAGTGACCTAAATTCCTCTTCTTCTCTGCCTTTCCAAAATAAACTCTTAACGGCGACAGGTTTTGTGTTTTCTGGTGAAACGCTTTCTCCCACAACGATGAATCAACTATCTTGTTTCATTAATTTTTCAATACCAAATAGATGTTCTGTTCACCTTTCCCAGCTTCCCACTATAAAATCAACTCCACATACAATAAAAAGATGCAGCTATCGACCCATGACTAACAAGACATCAAAAACAACAGCGACAGAACCCTCCATTGTGGTTTTCAACGACATTGCTACGGGTATAGAGAGAACATAATCATCTTCAACCTCATCCATTTTTGGGAAGGTTTGCAACACCGCAAGCGGAAGTCTCTGATTGGTGTAGAGATGCTGCTCATCTGCAAACAGGTAGTGATTCTATTTACTATTTCTATATTATCTCTATTCAAGAATCAAAACCCTAGACTTATTGCATTAACACTATATCTCCTCATTGCGTTGTTCTTGAAGCCAAGTACGAAAAGTTGTATCAGGCTTTGTATACCAAGGTAATTGTTAGTGAGAAATTCAAAGTTTTATGTGGGATCATGTTATTTCATCTGTTAAATTCAAAACAAACAAATCTAAGCAATGAAAAACGATGAGCATCTGTGTATTCATTTTTTTCCTTATCTTACTTATCAGCAGCAGCAGTGTTGTGTATATATAATCTTAAACTTCCTCTTAAATTCTATCTTGGTATCTACCAATGCACAGCCTTATGAGATAGTGAATGGAACTACTGATGTCAAACCAACTCCAGAGGATATGAAGATGGATGATGGACGTATGTATATCCGTATGCGGAGATGTGGGGTGTGTGGTATAGCTATGCACTAGCAGCGCAGTGTTTGTTGTGTGTGATGCTTTAGGCGTCTTGCTTGTTCATGTTAGAGCTAAACTTCCATAGTGGGAGATCTATTTACTTGAGTCAGTGGTTTGTGGATTAGCATCCCATACCTCACTGAGTGACCCCCCTGTTGCCCATTCCTCTTTTCTATCCCCTTTCCAGGTGAGACTGACCAGTAGGAGTGATTGCTTTCGGATTGGTGCTTTGCGAGTTTTATTTCTTATTTTCAGACTTCTGTTTTATGCTTTTATTGATATTTTCTAAGATTTATGCTATCATTGGATTTATGGTTATTTATTGGATTTTATGATGAGTAATAAATTGAGACTTTTGAAGATTATTATTTATTATATTATTTTGGAAAATCGGGGTATTACAATTTGGTATCAAAGCGGGGTTCCGTCCCGGCTCTGACCCGGGATGGCGATTTGTGGGACGTGATTTTAATCGGGGTTTGACGATTTTGAATAAAAAATATATATTTTAGGAATTGGGGGATTTTTTAAAAATAAAAATAAATAGCACCTTCCTGTTTGGCCTTACGTCTTTAAACCGTTGGTATCCAGTTCCTCAGTGATTAATTCTTGTGTTATTCCTTTCAGATCCGCCACGTAGGAGAGTTGTTCGTAGCCCGGCCGCCAGTGCTGCTCGAGAGGGTGGAGGTGAGTATGTGCCACCACCGCCACCACCACCAGTGATTCTACCGCCAGTGATCCCACCGCCTCCACCGCCGGCATTTCCACAGATCGATCAGGCTGCTATCATGCAGATGGTACAGCAGGCTGCTCAGGGGGTAGTTCAGCAGGCTGCTCAGGAGGCTTCCAGGGTAGCTGCACATGAGGCTACCAGGATAGCTGCACAGTAGGTTGCCAGGCAGTTGGCTGCAGCCCAGCAGGGACAGGCCCAGCAGGTGCAGCGTGGTCCGCAGATTCATGTGCAGCAGGGTTCCCCGGTTCAGGTTCGGGGTAACCCGCAAGTTCCACCACCGCCACCTATTATTCCAGTGCAGCAGTAGGAAGAGCAGCAGGGAGTTGATGAGGACCTCATGAGAGTGATGGGGCGGATGAAGCACGTGGACTTGGAGAAATTTAGGGGGACAGTGAATGCTACCGAAGCTTACCAGTGGAAGTACAGACTGACCAAGTGTTTGAGGACTATCAAGTGTCCACCCCACCTTTGCCTTAATATTACAGAGTTATATCTGCGTGGGGATGCAGCAGTTTGGTGGGAGGGAGTGTGTTCGATGCGTGAGGAGGATGATTATCCGACCTATGCTGAATTCCTCGTTGCGTTCGACAAGAAATACTTTCCCAAGGAGGCCTTACACCAGAAGAGGAATTAGTTCCAGCATTTGATCCAGGGTGGCAAGACCGTCAGGCAGTATGAGCATGAGTTCAGAGAGCTTCGCATGTTTTCTGGTAACCATTTCGATGAGGAGGACTTGATGAGGATGTTCCTAAATGGGATGAGAGTGGATCTCCACGGCAGATGCAGTATGGCTAATAACACCAGCTTGGAGGATATGGTAGAGAAGGCCGTTGTGCAGGAGGTATGTCTTGCTGAAGTGCAGAAGTAGTCCAAGGCAACTCAGCCAAGGACTGGAAGGAGTGCAGAGCCACAGAGGAGGACTTTGGATCAGTCGAGCGTCTTTTGCCACAATTGCGGGAAGAGGGGACATATTGCCAGGAATTGTCGAAGTAGGCCTTTCGGTGCGCAGGGTGCAGCTCCAGCAGCGCAGGCAGCACCAACAGCACAGGCAGCACCAACAGCTACAGCTGTCGCACCAGGAGCTTGCCACACTTGTGCCCAATTTGGCCATTACTCCAGGTACAGCCCGCGAAAGGGGCCTCCAGCCAAGCGCCAGGCCATCGCCCCGCGTGTGTATGCTTTGGGAGAAGACAGTAAAGCTGAGCCGATAGCTGGTATATATCTTTGTCATGCCCTAATATTTTGAGTATTTGGTGTTTGGTGTTAATATGTGTAGTTAGAAAAGAAAAATAATTTGTGTATAGGATGATAGTGCTCAAATTACCCAGTAGAGCTTACTCTCTCAAATAAGAGGTACAGCTGTAGTACTTAGGGATCGAATCACGAAAAGCTAGGAAACCAATTAAATAAAATCTACAAATCAATCCTAGGCAAGGTTGGTTTAAATGATGGAAATAAAAGTAACAATTCCTAAAATGAGTAAGGTAGTTGCTCTAACTAACAATATGATGGGTTGTTTAAATGTGATAAAGAGTGCTAGACATAGGGTTTCTATTCAGGAATGGAGATTATAATCTCTATAAATGATTTAACAAGTTGCTTGCATGAAACTATAGATCTCGGCCGCTTAACTAAAGTGAAGTATCACTGGTTAAATAATCTAGATCTCTGGCCTCAACTGTCGTAATGTTGGCGCAGAAAAAGAGTCGGTCGATATCCTTTTGAGATATCGAGCGATACACCTTTCGCAGCGCCGATCGATTCACCTGTCGGGATATCGATCGACGGCTTCTAGATCTGCCTAGGCGCGAGCCGAATATGAACACAAGGTCTCAAGGAGGAGCTGTCGCTCTTCTCAACGGGAGACAAGCAAGCTCAAATGGATAATTCAAGATAATCAAAGATCCTAATGATCTATGTTCTAGTTAGCTAATCTAAAACAAGCATAGGGTGCAATCCATTTGATGAGTACCACAACTTAGCAATTATAGTTTGGGGCTAATCCACAAACCTATTTGAACCCTAGATCTAACAAGTAGACTACTCAGACATAGCTAAGCAATTCATAACAATAGATAGATGAAAGAATTGCATAGATAGAATAAAGTAGAAATACAAAAGGAGATGAGAAATCTCTCCAATCTCTCAAAACAAATAAAACTCTAGTCTCTCTCTCACACTCTCTGCTTTTCTCTTGAGGGTTGTCCAAAGCTTGCTTCTTTCGAAGGTTGCCGTCAAAAAACACTTAGCAGGAATATTTAAGCATTTCCATTAGGTTAAAACTCGTCAGGGGCAATCTCGTAATTTGGTGAAGTCTTGGTGAAGTAGTCGGCTAAACCATTTCGTCTTCGATATCGATCGACAACACTGGATGTGTATCGATCGATTATAATCTTCTAGTACGCGGATCTTCTCAGCTACATCGATCGACAACTCAGGATGAGTATCGATCGATTATAATCGCAATGTTGACTTCCGACTTAGTCTTGAATGGTCAACTCGGGTGTATCATCTCTTGCACTGCAAAATGCTCCAAAAACATCACTTTCTCACAAAATGCTCCTGAACCTGAAAACATACCTAACAGGCTAGAAAACAGATTAAATATATAATAAAATACTAGTATACCATGGTTAAAAATGGGTAAAATCCATGGTATATCAACTCCCCCAGACTTACTCCTTTGCTTGTCCTCAAGCAAAAACAGTAGTCTTTGGAAAATGTTTGAAACAGCAGGAACTCAAAGATTCAAAATATTGAAGTCATCACTCTATGGGTTTGCAATTCATGTCTAAACATCCTAATCACAGAAGTTCAATATGCCTTATCCTAGCTTAGCAACCAAACTCATCTAGTCAACAACTTAGCAAATCTCATCTGACATTCTCCTCTACAAACCTCATTTCTTAACATAAAATAAAAGTGCAGGCTTTACCTTGGGAGTATCCATCAAATGACACATGGATTCAACTCAAACAAGTATCTGAACACACAGGTAGTCTTCTCTGGTTCCTTTCTCCCCTCTTCTCTCTTCTCTGAATCTCTTATTAGTTTCAATTTCAACAGGTTTCGATGCCACATAGGTCATCTAGTCCATCTCATTGACATTTGCATTGTAACTCATACATTTTTGGCAAAGTGTAGCGAATAATGGGGTTTGGTACTCAACCTATCCCTCGTTTCCACAATGTGTGATCATCCTTGAGATTTAGAATACTGGGGTCGCAGGAGATACTCCTACCCCTCTGCCTCTCAAGAAATCATTTCAATCTTTTATAACATAAACTTAGATCTCGAGACGCTGAAGAGAGAGAATGAAGGGAACTGGAAACACACAGACTTTTTACCTTCCAGACTTGTAGGAGGATTCCGATCCAGTGATTTCCAAGCCCCAAGACAAGCAAATAAGCCAGTATTAGTGTTGGAGGTCAGCTTTGGTTCCTTCAAACAATCTTAGCTAGTGAATATAGGTGACAGGTCGATCCACTTTAGCATCTTTAGTATTATCTGCAATCAGTTATCTAGAATGGTGTTAAAGAATGGTCAGACAATCAAATATAAATCTATATCAATGTTCCTATTTAATACTTATACGAAAAATAATTTTGAAAAACAATTTGAATAAAAACCATAATAAAAACACATATTAGTAAACTCCCCCCAGACTTAAATTACACTGTCCCAGTGTAACACAGCCGGTGGTGAGGTAAATAAAATAAATCATAATTAATAAATATAACAAGTTAGAATGAATAAACCTGATCGACAAGGTGTCAATCGATTCGTAGTGGTGTACGTCGATCGTTAGTAATGGTCGTGTGGTGTCGAGCGATATGAATGGTGAATGTCGGTCGATGGAATCATCATTCTACTTGGATCTAATAAAAACGGCAAAATAAATCCGAAAAAATTAAAGAAAAAATGAAAAATAAAATAAAGTAAAGAAAAATAAAATAAAACCTAATAGTGGGTTGCCTCCCACTCAGCGCTTTGTTATAGTCATTTAGTTTGACTGTGGTAGATGAGTGACTCATGGGGTGCAGAAACTGCTGATTGCCGGACAGCAATCATCAATCTTGTGTCTCCTACTATTGAACCATGTGGCGACGAAGCTTCTTGTGGCATCATCCGCTCGTAGTTGTTTCTTATCTATCTTGAGGACTGTATCTTGAAGTTTCCTCACAAAATTCTCAATGTATTCGATGTTGCCAACCTTCCTGTCGATGGTCTGGTAGGTATGTACGGACAATTCCTTCAGCTCACTCTGTAATGCATCGATCCTGTCAAGAATAAACTGATCTCGATCTGCTAAAGACTCGGTGTCGATCGATGCTACGAGATGCGCGTCGGTCATTTCGTTGAGGGGTCTGTCGGTCGACTCAAAATCTTCTGTGTCGATCGACTGTGAGCAATGTCCTTGGTACTGCAGAGCACGTATATTGCCCTTCATATGGCGAGTAGTTCTGCATAGGCTGTTAACTCGTTCGTTAACAGTGTAGTCAATGGTATCACAGGTCCCGTTGAGTCTCCTCTCCATAGCATCCATAGCCTCGTACAGCTCATGTTTAAGTTCATCAACTTCTGCTGTAGTGCATGCTCTTCTCGCTGGTGGTGGCTCGCTGTCGATCGATATTGGTCTAGGCCTGTCGATTGATGTTGCGTTTCTGTCACGAAGACCAAGATGATCCTGAACTATGCTCAAGTCTTGTTGTAGATCGTTCAGCTGCTGTGACAGTGTGTCCTGGAATCGCAGGATAGGTGAACTGAAATTTTCATGCTTTTTCACGTATGCTTTCATCCTATCTTCCAGTTCTACGAATCTTGTGTCGATCGACGATGAAGATTGTGTGTCGATCGATGGAAAAGTAGCATTCTTAGCTTGATCTTGCTTGCGAATTGATGCTAGCTCTTTCTGTAGAAAATTGATCCTCTTTCTTAACCATTCGACATTGTTGTTGAGAGGGCTGTAGACGTCTCCAATCCGTGTATTGATGTAAGCAACCTCCCATTCATCTTTCTTAGGTGATGAATATTCTGGTCGGTCCATGGATGTAGTCTTGTCGATGTCGATCAATGGTACTCGTACTCTTATCTACTGGGTAATACAAGTACAAGATTAATATGATGGATTGATAAGACTCCCATCCCGTACACAGAGGGTCGCAACTGATACGTCCTTGGTCGGGACAGGATCACTCAAACGGACTTAGGGGATATGAACTCGCCAAAAGGGAGAACTAATGGTTTGAACGGTGACACAAAGGGTTGCGGAAGGCCCAATGATACTACCAGAGGTGAACTCCGAAGAGAACTGATGGATTGAACGGTGACACAAAGGGTTGCGGAAGGCCCGATGATACTACCAGAGGTGCTTGATTGTCGCCTGATATGACTCACAGGTCTGACAAGGAAGCAAACTCGATCTGTTGCCGGATGTGACGCACCGGTCCAACGAGAAAGAGAGCGTTACTTGGAGTTAACCACACCAAGAACAAGAAAAGTGAGATACCTTCTCAAGGTTCCAAAAATAATCTCTCAAAGCTTATTTTATTTCATTGATCAAATGGCCTTTATATAATAGGCAAAGCATATAAAAGGTTTAGTCAAAACCTAGAAACTTGTAAACTAATAAATATTGTAGACTTGACTAAAGACCAAAGACCAAAGACCAAAGACCAAAGACCAAAGACTTTTGACTGAACTTGGGAAATTGTGCTCGCGAAACTCATCAGCTGGTCGCGCTCTTTTGCATGATCGACGGTCTCTGAATTGCCGTCAGATTGATATATTATTCGACCATGGCTTGCATTTTCTTATTGGGCCCTTCTTTCTTTGGGCTGAAATATGTTTATAAACATATTTTTCATAAATCATCAAGCCCATCTCGTTTGATCCAAACACATAAGCCAAGTTTTCTCGAATTGTTTATGCTGCTGATTTAGGGCACATCATTCTCTCCTTCTTTAAAAAGATTTGCCCTCAAATCTGTCTTTCTTTAGCTTCAGATATAATGATCTCTTGGCTTTTCGTAGAACTCTTTTTTTTTTTTTTTAGAAAAGAAGATGAAAGGTAGAAGATGGATGAAGAAGATGGAAAGATGAGAAAAATGAACCGATAGTACCGGTTGAGTGGCTCTGATACCACTTGATACGTCCTGGGTCGGGACAGGATCACTCAAACGGACTTAGGGGATATGAACTCGCCAAAAGGGAGAACTAATGGTTTGAACGGTGACACAAAGGGTTGTGGAAGGCCCAATGATACTACCAGAGGTGAACTCCGAAGAGAACTGATGGATTGAACGATGACACAAAGGGTTGCGGAAGGCCCGATGATACTACCAGAGGTGCTTGATTGTCGCCTGATATGACTCACAGGTCTGACAAGGAAGCAAACTCGATCTGTTGCCGGATGTGACGCACCGGTCCAACGAGAAAGAGAGCGTTACTTGGAGTTAACCACACCAAGAACAAGAAAAGTGAGATACCCTCTCAAGGTTCCAAAAATAATCTCTCAAAGCTTATTTTATTTCATTGATCAAATGGCCTTTATATAATAGGCAAAGCATACAAAAGGTTTAGTCAAAACCTAGAAACTTGTAAACTAATAAATATTGTAGACTTGACTAAAGACCAAAGACCAAAGACCAAAGACCAAAGACCAAAGACCAAAGACTTTTGACTGAACTTGGGAAATTTTGCTCGCGAAACTCATCAGCTGGTCGCGCTCTTTTGCATGATCGACGGTCTCTGAATTGCCGTCAGATTGATATATTATTCGACCATGGCTTGCATTTTCTTATTGGGCCCTTCTTTCTTTGGGCTGAAATATGTTTATAAACATATTTTTCATAAATCATCAAGCCCATCTCGTTTGATCCAAACACATAAGCCAAGTTTTCTCGAATTGTTTTTGCTGCTGATTTAGGGCACATCAGCAACTTCGCGGACCCGAGGGCGGTCATCTCCAGCAACGAGTGTCTCGAGAGAGAGCTCAACGAGCAGTGGGATGACTACGACAGCTTGCACTACAACACATGGCTCGACGTCGACATCGAGCCTACACGCTTCATTGACCCGGAGGTCACACACAAGATGCGGATCCAGGATAATCTGTATGCGATGATTGCTCAGCTCGGCTTGGGCACCATAGCCACGCACGCCTACGACCTCCACGTCCCGTTGGTGCGCCAGTTCATGGCCTCTGTCCGTCTCACTTACCGCCACGACGGTCCTAAGATAGCGGCCGACGGTGTTCTCTCTTTCTTTGCTAGAGGGAAGAGATACTCTATCACCATCCCCCAGCTCTGCGGCATTTTCGGTTTTGAGGAGGACGCTACATCTTGCAGATTCTCGCCTCTCCCAGGTGCGAGTGACTTCAGGAAGATCATAGACACGGGCAGCTGGAGCGGCTCAGCGACTCAGTCCGACGTTCGTCACCCGACGCTCCTCTACTTCCTACGGGCTATTGCCAACACTCTGTTGTGCAAGATGGAGCCCAACAAGGTGCGCCTACATGATCTCTCACTGCTCTTCCCAGCGGTGAACGGACTGGTCGATCTCTCTCACCTCGACACTGCGGGACTGGTAGTCCCCAACCTTGGAGCTCTCTTCGCCGAGCATCTGATCTCACTGAAGAAGAAACCCTTCTCGGGTTCGGGTAGGAAGAAGGAGAGTGTGGGTAGTCTTCTCACACCGATCTTTGAGTTCTGTGGTGTCCGTCTGGACAGGAGTACTGCAGACCGCCGCCATCTCTTCATGGACGAGCAGCACATGATGAACTGCGTCTGGCTCAAGGAGAGCCTTCTCTGGTTTTTCAGGATTGACCGCAGCTACCGTATGCTTCAGCTACCGCACGCATCACTCACTGACTTCGACCAGCAGGTCGAGAGGATCCGGTTCAGGCCCGACGACGAGTTCCTACTGGATCTCACCACCGAGTCTCGCCAGGTACCGATGGAGCGTGGTGTTGGAGGATCGCAGGCAGCACCCGCAGCTCTCCTTCCTGACTTCCCGGACATACCTGACGTCCTGATGCCTGAGGCAGACTTTCAGAGGACGGTCGTGAGTGCTCTTCGAGCCATCTGGGCTAGAGTCACGCGACCACCATGTGCGAGCAGGAGGAGCGTCAGAGCAGCAGACCTAGGACCATCTCACCAGTACCAGCAGGAGGAGGACGAGGAGGCCACCGACTAGCCTTCTTATCTCTTCTCTTTATCTTTCGGACTTTTTATTTTTATGTTTATGTTTCGGATTTGCAGGATTTATGTTTTAAACTTATCTATGTTTTATGCTTTTGCACTATTTCGTATGTTTAATTTTCTTTGTGTTTGGACTGACAACAGAGCTAACTTGAGAGACAAGCTAGACGAGTGAGTGAGTTCCGTGCTAACACATTATCACAAGTTCTGTCTTCACCTGTCAATCGATACCATCTCCGGTAAATCGATCGACGGGAATGACAGAAAGGTACGACACTTTGCTACATTATCTACACTTCTAACTTTTTCTATTTATATCTCTCCTACTTATTATTACACCGAGACGGTGTAATTTAAGTCTGGGGGAGAATGTTACTAACATTTATCTCTTATCATCTATTTTTTTTTTAAATATATAAAATTGTTTTTCGAGTCAGAAAGGAAATATAAATTTTTATTAATGATTTTCTAAACCACTCTTTGGCACTACTCTAGACCTATTAACCACAGATTGCACTAGAGATACCAAAGTGGATCAACCTGTCAGTTAGCCACACTTGCCCAGATCGTTTAAAGGAACCGAAGCTAACCTCCAACCTAATACTGACTAGCTTAGCTTGTCTTGGGGCTTGGTATACATCGGATGGGAATCCTCCTACGAGACTTAAAGGGTACAAGTCTGTGCGATTCTGGTATCCTTCCTTCTCTCTTCGGCATCTCAAGATCTAAGTTTATAAAGAAATGATTGATATGATTTCTTGAGAGGCAGAGGGGTAGGAGTGTCTCCTGTGACCCCAGTATTCTAAATCTCAAGAATGATCACACATTGTGGAAACGAGGGATAGGTTGAGTACCGAACCCCATTATTCGCTACACTTTGCCAAAAATGTATGAGTTACAATGCAAATGTCAATGAGATGGACTAGATGACCTATGTGGCATCGAAACTTGTTGAAATTGAAACTAATAAGAGATTCAGAGAAGAGAGATGAGAGGAGAAAAGTATCAGAAAAGACTACCTGCTCAGGAAACTTGTTTGAGTTGAATCCATGTGTCTTTTGATCGATACTCCCAAGGTAAAGCACACACTTTTATTTTATGTTAAGAAATGAGGTTAGTAAAGGAGAATTTTAGACAAGATCTGCTAAGTTGTTGGATAGATGAATTTGGTTGCTAGACTAGGATAAGGTATAAACGTGCATTTGTTGTTAAGACCGTTTAGATTCTTATGACAAGGAAGTGAGGATTTTTAAGTTTTCAAAAATAAGAGTCATGTTCTTTTCAAACCTCCTTCGGAGAGACTACCGATTGTTTTGCTTGAGGACAAGCAAAAGAGTAAGTCTGGGGGTTTTGATATACCATGAAATTCACCCCTTTTTAGCCATGGTATATGAGAGTTTTCAATCATATTTACTACGTTTTCAAAGTATTTTAGAGTATTTTCAGGCACATGTACTTAATTTAAGAAAGCAATACTTTTAAGGCATTTTTGGAGTATTCTCACGAATGAAGAATTGACCGATAGGAATCATGCGAGATCGGACGATTAGAGTCAATTACAATTGATCGACAGATTTGGAAGAGTGTCGATCGACATTTAGGCATTCGATGGATTACGATTTAGAAGATTTTCAAGTATCACAAAGTGTGCTATTTACACAATTAGTCTCTGGCCGCCTGTTAGGCTTTATATACTAGGGTTTTGTATCATTTTAGACGCAGACTTGCCTCGAGACCTATTGGAGGAGAGAAGCAATTTGGCAACCTTAGGGGAAGAGTTAGAGTTGGAGAGATAGATCTGAGACTGCAAAACAGAGAAGATCTTGAACTCCCTTTTTATCTTACTCATTACTCTTTGTGTTCCTTATTTCATATTAAGTTTTATTCAAACCATCATGACTTTGTCTCTCATGAATATGTCTGAGTAAACCTAATTGTTAGATTTAGGTTTCTCATAAGGGTGGATCATGTGATGAGATTGTGACAATTGTTACGGTGATTAAATTAGTTCTTTCACTTTAGTTTTTCTTTATACTAGATTTAGGATTGATCACCCTTAAATCTAGATCCTAGGATTGAAGAGATAACCAACTGTATACTCTCAATACCCTGAAACAAACTAAAGTGATCTAACTGACTAGACACATGCGAAAGGTGGTCTAGATCATTAGAGAACGTGTTCAACCAAATCGATAATGCTTGCTAGAATTACCATCGATCGATACAACCATCGTTGTAGCGATCAATTGTTGGAAAGGTGTATCGATCGATTAGACGAAAGTCGTATCGATCAACTCTTTTCTGAGATCAACAAACGACAGTTGAGATCCGGGATTGATATACCATGGATTTTACCCGTTTTTAACCATGGTATACTAGTATTTTATTATATATTTAATCTGTTTTCTAGCCTGTTAGGTATGTTTTAAGGTTCAGGAGCATGATATACCCGAGTTAACCATTCAATACTAAGTCGGAAGTCAACATTGCGATTATAATCGATCGATACTCATCTTGAGTTGTCGATCGATGTAGCTGAGAAGATCCACGTACAAGAAGATTATAATCATCGATACACATTCAGTGTTGTCGATCGATATCGAGGACGAAATGGTTTAGCCGACTACTTCACCAAGACTTCACCAAATTACAAGATTGCCCCTGACGAGTTTTTAACCTAATGGAAATGCTTAAATACTCCTGCTAAGTGTTTTTGACGGCATACTTTAAAAACCTTGAAGCTTTGAGAGATTGGAGAGATTTCTCATCTCCTTTTGTATTTCTACTTTATTCTATCTATGCAATTCTTTCATCTATCTATTGTTATGAATTGCTTAGCTATGTCTGAGTAGTCTACTTGTTAGATCTAGGGTTTAAATAGGTTTGTGGGATTAGCCCCAAACAATAATTGCTAAGTTGTGATACTCATCAAATGGATTGCACCCTATGCTTGTTTTAGATTAGCTAACTAGAACATAGATCACTAGGATCTTAGATTATCTTGAATTATCCATTTGAGCTTGCCTGTCTCCCGTTGAGAAGAACGACAGTTCCTCCTTGAGACCTTGTGGTCATATTCGGCTCGCGCCTAGGCAGATCTAGAAGCCGTCGATCGATATCCCGACAGGTGAATCGATCGGCGCTGCGAAAGGTGTATCGCTCGATATCTCAAAAGGATATCGATCGATTCTTTTTCTGTGTCATCATGCGAAAGGTGTGGCCAGAGATCTAGATATTTTAACCAGTGATACATCACATATGTTAAGCGGCTGAGATCTATAGTATCTTGCAAGCAACTTGTTAAAGCATTTATAGAAATTATAATCTCCATTCCTGAATAGAAACCCTATGTCTAGCACTTTTTATCACATTTAAACAACCCATCATATTGTTAGTTAGAGCAACTACCTTGCTCATTTAGGAATTGTTATTTTCATTTCTATCATATAAACCAACCTTGCCTAGGATTGATTAGTAGATTTTATTTAATTGGTTCCCTAGCTCCTCGTGATTCGATCCCCAATTACTACAGCTGTACCTCTTATTTGAGAGAGTAAGCTCTACTGGGTAATTTGAGCACTATCAAATTTGGCCGTTGCCGGGGAGCTTTGATCGCCATTAGATTTAATCTTATTATCTTAGGTTTTTCTTTTATCCCCTTTCTTATTTAAATTTTTCTTGTCTTTTCAGGTACATGCCCAGCAGTACCAGAAGCAACAGGGGAAATCAACTATTATTCTCAGAGGATCATGCACACTTGGAACGTTCAATCTGCAAAGACCTACGCTCTGCATCGATCGACAGAAACGCTACACCGTCGACTGATACTCACGTTCAACAGTCGATCGACACTCAGACAACACCGTCGACCGATACCGTTCGCCGATCCGCATCGTTCGATACTTCTAACCGTATATCGATCGACACTACTCCGCGAAGCATGGTCGCGATTGTTATTCTCACGCATGGCGAGAATGGAAACCTGTATGACCAAGATGGTCATCTGCGTAATGCAACAGGTCAGAAGCTAGATGCACAAGGAAACATAATCCCTGAGCCTGAAGCTAAGGCTATAGGAGAAGCTCAAACACGATCGTTGGCAGACTATAACCGTCCAGACGAGTACTACACCAACAGATCAGCTATTCGACTTCCAGAGATTCAGAAGCCGAACTTCGAGCTCAAGCCTCAGTACTACTCTCACGTGTCTCAGATACCTTATTCTGGGCAATCACACGACCATCCTTTGGACCATTTGGAGAGGTTCGAGGATCTTATCGCTGCTATTCGTATGGATGGAGTCCCCGAGGATTACCTACTCTGCAAGCTCTTCAAATACTCACTTATTGGAGAAGCTTCACACTGGTTCAAGCAGCTACCTACAGGATCACTGACATCCTGGGCAGACATCAAAAACGCCTTCCTGCGTAATTTCTTTGATGAAGCACGCGCTGAAGACTTAAGAAGCAAAATCGCCACTTTCACGCAGAAGCCTAGTGAGACTTTTAAAGACGCGTGGATCAGATTCAAGTTCTTCCAGCGAGACTGTCCACACCATGGATTCAATGAAGTGCAGCTGTTAAGCACTTTCTACAGAGGTATCGCCTTAAGGTATCAGATGGCTCTTGATACCGCTAGTGAGGGGAACTTCAACACTAGGAATCCAATAGAGGCTGTGAGACTTATTGAGAACCTAGCCAACAGCAGCAGCACCAAGAACACTGACTCTGACAAGAAGAAATCGGTTGCAGCCATCGGGGAAGACCAGATGAATGAAGTCAGAGCCAAGATAGATGCTTTACATGTATTTCTGGGGCAGCCAGTCTGCTCAGCTGAAGAAGGAGAGGCTAGAGAGGATGATACAGAAGAAGATGTGAACTACATTGGAGGTACTGGATTTCAGAGATATGGAAACCAGAGTGGAAACAGAAACTTTTTTTGGCAGTGGTCAGAAGAGTTACTACAACCAGAGTTCACAGTATCAGAAACCCTTCACCAACACAAGGAACTACGGCAACTCAGCTTACCAAAACCCACCGCCACCCACCCAGGAGAGTAAGTTTGATGCCATGATTGATAGAGTTCTGGAAGGACAGCAGAAGCTTATAATAGACTTCAATGGGAAGATTGATTCTGTCTTCAACAATCTGACCACGAGGATAGACACCATCTGCACTCAAGTTAAGAAACTTGAGACACAGATTGTCCAGACTGAAGACTCTATCAGGAGGATTGGAACTTCTAAGGAAGTAGGGGAAGGAAATAGGAAACACCACGTCAATGCTATCATAGATGATGATTTCTGGCAAGTGGTTAAACAGGAGAAGCTACAAGAAGGAGACTTTGAAGTGGAAAGTTAACTAAGTCTCGGTGGATCACAATGGTGTCGATCGACACCAACTAGTCCACATCGATCGACATCGATGATGTCTTTTCCGGATACGCTTGCAGATTGCAACGCGGTTAGGATATTGACACATGCTGAATTAACGGCTTCTCATCCCTACCCACCCACCCACACCTACGAAGATATCGACCGACGAGACGAGCCACTCACCGATCGACACAAAGAAGATAACCGTATCGATCGACCCTTTTCTCCACCTATCGATCGACACGCACCTCTCACATACCGAGTGCAACTACCATCGATAGACAGCAACCGAATCAATGCACTCAGACCCACACCGAAACCACAAGCTAACCCTACCGGAATCACTGGTAACCCTTCAGACACTACACCTACATCAGAGGAAACTGAAGGAAGAAGGTTAAGGAGTAGGAAGGAGAAGATTCCTAAGAACCTTAAGAGGGAAGCTAATGCAAAGGAGATTGATGGTTTCACTAAGAGAGTTATTGGAATCCCACCAGAGAAACCTTTTGAGGAGGTTTATTTCACAAAGAGATTGTGGATGTTCTTCAGAGAAACAAGGGAGACTGAAACTGACATTAGGAGAAGGTTTGACAACGTCAGAGAAGATATGAGGAAAAGGAATTACTTTGCCAAAGAAGAGTGATCCTGGGAAGTTTGTAATACCCTGTGTGGTACAAGGGATTGAATTTCCTCATGCACTATGTGACACTGGTTCATCAGTCAGCATCTTACCAAAGGTCATGGCAGACCATCTGGGCCTGCAAGTAGAGCCTTCACCAGAGATCTTTACTTTCGTGGATTACTCTCAGATAAACTCTGGAGGCTTCATCAGAGACCTGGAGGTATATATTGGTGATGCTATCGTCCCTGTGGATTTTCATGTCCTAGACATCAAGCTAAATTGGAACTCTTCCCTCTTACTTGGAAGAGCATTTATGGCTACAGTAGGAGCCATATGTGACATGAACACCAACAGGATGTGCTTGACTATGATAGATCCAGAGTTCCACTACGACCCTGTCAAGCTTGGCAAACCACCAGCCAAATCAGTGGTAAAGGAAGATGATACTGGTATCATCGCAGTTTGTCATTGTGAAGTCGAGTACGAGACAGAGTACTCGGGATCGATCGACAGTACTTTAACGTCATCGATCGACACTATGGATCATCGATCGATAGAGACCTACCAGATGATGAACTCGATCTACCAGATCATTGCTACCCGAATTTCGCCATCCCACCCAGCCGAAAGGAAGATGATTACTCAGTAAGGAGTTGGGCGGATAGCGGATTTCATGAAAGTTTTGCAGTAGACATAGCCACCTCTTCCCACAATGGAGACCACAGTGAAGAACATGAGGCAGACTATTGGGAAGAGAGAGCTTGGAAAATTACTTGGAGAATGACATATTTGCAATTCGATTCCCAAAATCGATCGACATTAAACGCCCACCATCGATCGATTATCTACTTCATCCAGCAAAACGACATCGTCCATCGATCGACATCGCCAGTATCACGTCGATCGATAGTAACCCAGACAACTTAAAGGACAAAATCGGTATTTCACCGATTAGGGCAACACATGGGTATAAAAGGTTGACAACTCAAGCCACGAAAATTCTAAACTTTTCACCTTCTACCCAGCAGCTTCCACCATTCAGAAACCTATCAATGGAAGACTGGAACAACATGTCCAATCGATCCAACCGTGCAGCTAGACGTGCACCATCGATCGCCAACACCACAACACCATCGATCGACACCTTCAACAGAGCTCAACCTCGATCTCATGATCCTTACGATATCAGGAACGTTTCACTAACACCTGATGAATTTGGAATTTTCAGGGACACAGATGGCTATGCAAGAGCTATGGATGGAAGAGTTCTGCACATAACCAGAGAAGACATAGCAGACATCCTCCAAGTTGCTAATGGACCAGAAAACCTGTTCACACAGCAACGTAGCCATGCAGACATCCTAAATCACGTCCAGGACAACCACAACACCAACACAAGGGAGGATACAGTTCCTCAACACTTCGGTCAACCTAGACATTCACCATCGATCGACATCGTTTCAACACCATCGATCGACGGCGGATATCCCGGATCGATCGACAGACCAAGAGTCAGATCGCCCGACAGACGATTGGAGTTTGGACGACGTGCCTTCAATACTGATGGATCCAGGAGATTCAAGTGGGAGGCTAAGGATGAATATGGTGTCTACAGAGATGAGTTTGGCTATGCTCGAGGAGTTGATGGTGAGATCATCCATGTTACCAAGGAGAAAGTAAAGAGAATTCTGGATAGAGCATCCCTTTTTCACAGAGGTTGCTTACGCCTTCCAATACACACACGCCCTTACCATGCATACACACCACCACCAGTACCCTACAGTAGAGAGGAAGTAGATGATATGGTGACTGATGTATGGAGAGCTCAGGCGCACCTTGAGGCAAACATGAACACATTGGTGGAAGACACTATCCAGCCTTTGGATGTCAGTTACAAGGACTTCCAGAATGATATGGCTGAGATAAGAGTAGAGCTTGGAAATATATTGACCATGCTTGAGAAAGAGGCAACGCCACCAGTATCGACCGACAGAGTACGAGTACCATCGATCGACATTGGCAAGACTACATCCATGGACCAACCAGAACGTTCATCACCTAAGAAAGATGAATGGGAAGTTGCTTACATCAATACACGGATTGGAGACGTCTACAGCCCTCTCAACAACAATGTCGAATGGTTAAGCAAGAGGATCAATCTTCTACAGAAAGAATTGGACACAATTCGCCAGAATGACCAAGCCAAGAATGCTACTTTTTCGTCGATCGACAGGCCTAAACCAACATCGATCGACAGCGAACCACCACCAGCAAAGAGAGCATGCACTGCAGCAGAAGTTCATATTAAAGATCAGCTTTACGAAGCTATGGATGCTATGGAGAGGAGACTCAACGGGACATGTGATACCATTGACTACACTGTTAACGAAAGAGTTACAGCCTCTGCAGAACTACTCGCCATATGAAGGGCAATATACGTGCTCTGCAGTACCAAGGACAGTGCTCACAGTCGATCGACACAATGGATTCCGAGTCGACCGACAGACCCCTCAGCGAAATGACCGACGCGCATCTCGTAGCATCGATCGACACCGAGTCTTTAGCAGACCAAGATCAGTTTATTCTTGACAGGATCGATGCATTACAGAGTGAACTGAAATTATTGTCCGTACATACCTACCAGACCATCGACAGGAAAGTTGACAACATCGATCGGCGCTGCGAAAGGTGTATCGCTCGATATCTCAAAAGGATATCGATCGACTCTTTTTCTGTGTCATCATGCGAAAGGTGTGGCCAGAGATCTAGATATTTTAACCAGTGATACATCACATATGTTAAGCGGCTGAGATCTATAGTATCATGCAAGCAACTTGTTAAAGCATTTATAGAGATTATAATCTCCATTCCTGAATAGAAACCCTATGTCTAGCACTCTTTATCACATTTAAACAACCCATCATATTGTTAGTTAGAGCAACTACCTTGCTCATTTTAGGAATTGTTATTTTCATTTCTATCATATAAACCAACCTTGCCTAGGATTGATTAGTAGATTTTATTTAATTGGTTCCCTAGCTCCTCGTGATTCGATCCCCAAGTACTACAGTTGTACCTCTTATTTGAGAGAGTAAGCTCTACTGGGTATTTGAGCACTATCACGGATCTAGTCAAAGGAGACCCTACTGGTCGTACCAATTGATTGAGTTAAAAGGACTAAAGCCCTAATGTCACTTTCAAACTGCATAAGTTCATACCTGAGAAATACCTGAATCTAGCTATTTTCCTCATTTAGAAACAACCTTCATTTCAGTTACTGAACAACTTTCTTGTTCACATTAATATTTACTGCTTTAAAACATATAAAACCTTAAGTCTATCTTTATTTCTAATTAATTGAACCTTCAAGTAATCCTAGAGTCCTTGTGGATTTGATCCCTAAGTACTACATCTGAACCCCTTATTTGAGAGAGTAATTCACTTTTAGGGTAATTTGAGTGATATCAAATTTTTTCTCAAGCATGGTCAATATGTTTCCAAGCTCCACTCTTATCTCAGCCATATCATTCTGGAAGTCCTTGTAACTGACTTCCAAAGGCTGGAAAGTGTCTTCCACCAATGTGTGCATGTTTGCCTCAAGGTGTGCCTGAGCTCTCCATACATCAGTCACCATATCATCTATCTCCTCTCTACTGTAGGGTACTGGTGGTGGTATGTATGCATGGTAAGGGCGTGTGTGTACTAGAAGGCGTAAGCAACCTCTGTGAAAAAAGGATGCTCTATCCAGAATTCTCTTTACTTGCTCCTTGGTAACATGGATGATCTCACCATCAACTCCTCTAGCATAGCCAAACTCATCTCTGTAGACACCATATTCATCCTTAGCTTCCCATTTGAATCTCCTGGATCCATCAGTATTGAAGGCACGTCGTCCAAACTCCAATCGTCTGTCGGGCGACCTGACTCTTGGTCTGTCGATCGATCCGGGATATCCGCCGTCGATCGATGGTGTGGAAACGATGTCGATCGATGGTGAATTCCTAGGTTGACCGAAGTGTTGAGGAACTGTATCCTCCCTTGTGTTGGTGTTGTGGTTGTCATGGACGTGAGCTAGGATGTCTGGATGGCTACGTTGTTGTGTGAACAGGTTTTCTGGTCCATTAGCAACTTGGAGGATGTCTGCTATGTCTTTTCTGGTTATGTGCAAAACTCTTCCATCCATTGCTCTTGCATAGCCATCTTTGTCCCTGAAAATTCCAAATTCATCAGGTGTTAGTGAAACGTTCCTGATATCGTAAGGTTCATGAGATCGAGGTTGAGCTCTGTTGAAGGCGTCGATCGATGGTGATGTGGTGGTGGCGATCGATGGTGCACGTCTAGCTGCACGGTTGGATCGTTTGTACATGTTGTTGCAGTCCTCCATTGAAAGGTTTCTGAATGCTGGAAGCTGCTGGGTAGAAGGTGAAAAGTTTCGAATTTTCGTGGCTTGAGTTGTCAACCTTTTATACCCATGTGTTGCCCTAATCGGTGAAATTCCGATTTTGTCCTTCAAGTCGTCCGGGTTAATATCGATCGATGTGATACTGGCGATGTCGATCGATGGACGATGTCGTTTTGCTGGATGAAGTAGATAATCGATCGATGGTGGGCGTTTGATGTCAATCGATTCTGGGAATCGAATTGCAAATCTGTCATTCTCCAAGTAATTTTCCCAAGCTCTCTCTTCCCAATAGTCTGCATCATGTTGTTCACTGTGGTCTCCACTGTGGGAAGAGGTGGCTATGTCTACTGCAAAACTCTCATGAAATCCTCTATCTGCCCAACTCCTTACTGAGTAATCATCTTCCTTTCAGCTGGGTGGGATGGCGAAATTCGGGTAGCAATGATCTGGTAGATCGAGTTCATCATCTGGTGGGTCTCTATCGATTGATGATCCATAGTGTCGATCGATGACGTTAAAGTACTGTCGATCGATCCCGAGTACTCTGTCTCGTACTCGACTTCACAATGACAAACTGCGATGATACCAGTATCATCTTCCTTTACCACTGATTTGGCTGGTGGTTTGCCAAGCTTGACAGGGTCGTAGTGGAACTCTGGATCTATCATAGTCAAGCACATCCTGTTGGTGTTCATGTCACATATGGCTCCTACTGTAGCCATAAATGCTCTTCCAAGTAAGAGGGAAGAGTTCCAATTTAGCTTGATGTCTAGGACATGAAAATCCACATGGACGATCGCATTACCAATATGTACCTCCAGGTCTCTGATGAAGCCTCCAGAGTTTTTCTGAGAGTAATCCACGAAGGTAAAGATCTCTGGTGAAGGCTCTACTTACAGGCCCAGATGGTCTGCCATGACCTTTGGTAAGATGCTGACTGATGAACCAGTGTCACATAGTGCATGAGAAAATTCAATCCCTTGTACCACAGAGGGTATTGCAAACTTCCCAGGATCACTCTTCTTCTGCAAAGTAATATTTTTCCTCATATCTTCTCTGACATTGTCAAACCTTCTCCTAATGTCAGTTTCAGTCTCCCTTGTTTCTCTGAAGAACATCCACAATCTGCTTGTGAAGTAAACCTCCTCAAAAGGTTTCTCTTGTGGGATTCTGATAACTCTCTTAGTGAAACCATCAATCTCCTTTTCATTAGCTTCCCTCTTAAGGTTCTTAGGAATCTTCTCATTCCTGCTCCTTAACCTTCTTCCTTCAGTTCCCTCTTATGTAGGTGTAGTGTCTGAAGGGTTACCAGTGATCTCTGTAGGGTTAGCTTGTGGTTTCGGTGTGGGTCTGAGTGCATTGATTCGGTTGCTGTCTATCGATGGTAGTTGCACTCGGTATGTGAGAGGTGCGTGTCGATCAATAGGTGGAGAAAAGGGTCGATCGTTACGTTTCTCGTCTTTGTGTCAATCGATCAGTGGCTCTTCTCGTCGGTCGATATCTTCGTAGGTGTGGGTGGGTGGGTATGGATGAGAAGCCGTGAATTCAACATGTGTCAATATCCTAACCGCGTTGCAATCTGCAGTCGTATCCGGAAATGACATTGCTGATGTCGATCGATGTGGACTAGTTGGTGTCGATCGACACCATTGTGATCCACCGAGACTTAGTGAACTTTCCACTTCAAAGTCTCCTTCTTGTAGCTTCTCCTGTTTCACCACTTGCCAGAAATCATCATCTATGATAGCATTCACGTGGTGTTTCCTATTTCCTTCCCCTACTTCCTTAGAAGTTCCAATCCTCCTGATAGAGTCTTCGGTCTGGACAATCTGTGTCTCAAGTTTCTTAACTTGAGTGCAAATGGTGTCTATCCTTGTGGTCAGATTGTTGAAGACAGAATCAATCTTCCCATTGAAGTCTACTGTAAGCTTCTGCTGACCTTCCAGAACTCTATCAATCATGGCATCGAACTTACTCTCCTGGGTGGGTGGCAGTGGGTTTTGGTAAGCTGAGTTGCCGTAGTTCCTTGTGTTGGTGAAGGGTTTCTGATACCGTGAACTCTGGTTGTAGTTACTTTTCTGACCACTGCCAAAAAAATTTCTGTTTCCACTCTGGTTTCCATATCTCTGAAATCCAGTACCTCCAATGTAGTTCACATCTTCCTCTGTATCATCTTATCTAGCCTCTCCATCTTCAGCTGACCAGACTGGCTTCCCCAGAATGCATGTAAAGCATCTATCTTGGCTCTGACTTCATTCATCTGGTCTTCCCCGATTGCTGCAACCGATTTCTTCTTGTCAGAGTCAGTGTTCTTGGTGCTGCTGCTGTTGGCTAGGTTCTCAATAAGTCCCACAGCCTCTATTGGATTACTAGTGTTGAAGTTCCCCTCACTAGCAGTATCAAGAGCCATGGTGTGGACAGTCTCGTTGGAAGAACTTAAATCTGATCCACGCGTCTTTAAAAGTCTCACTAGGCTTTTGCGCGAAAGTGGCGATTTTGCTTCTTAAGTCTTCAGGGCGTGCCTCATCAAAGAAATTACGCAGGAAGGCGTTTTTGATGTCGGCCCAGGATGTCAGTGATCCTGTAGGTAGTTGCTTGAGCCAGTGCGAAGCTTCTCCAATCAGTGAGTATTTGAAGAGTTTGCAGAGTAGGTAGTCCTCAGGGACTCCATCCATACGAATAGCAGCGATAAGATCCTCGAACCTCTCCAGATGGTCCATAGGATGCTCGTGTGATAGCCCAGAATAAGGTATCTGAGACACGAGAGAGTAGTACTGAGGCTTGAGCTCGAAGTTCGGCTTCTGAATCTCTGGAAGTCGAATAGCTGATATGTTGGTGTAGTACTCGTCTGGACGGTTATAGTCTGCCAACGATCGTGTTTGAGCTTCTCCTGTAGCCTCAGCTTCAGGCTCAGGGATTATGTTTCCCTGTGCATCTAGCTTCTGACCTGTTGCATTACGCAGATGACCATCTTGGTCATTACAGGTTTCCATTCTCGCCCTGCGTGAGAATAACAATCGCGACCATGCTTCGCGGAGTAGTGTCGATCAGTATACGGTTAGAAGTATCGAACGTTGTCTGACTGTCGGTCGACTGTTGAACAAGTGTATCAGTCGACGGTACTGGGTTCTGTCGATCGATGCGGAGCGTAGGTCTTTGCGGATTGAGTGTTCCAAGTGTGCAGGATCTTCTGAGAATAATAGTTGATTTCCCCTGTTGCTTCTGGTACTGCTGGGCATGTACCTGAAAAGACAGAAAAATTTTAATCAGAAAGGGGGGGGGGGTAAAGAAAAACCTAAGATTAATAAGATTAAATCTTAATGGCGATCAAAGATCCCCGGCAACGGCGCCAAATTTGATAGTGCTCAAATTACCCAGTAGAGCTTACTCTCTCAAATAAGAGGTACAGTTGTAGTACATAGGGATCGAATCACGAGGAGCTAGGGAACCAATTAAATAAAATCTACTAATCATTCCTAGACAAGGTTGGTTTAAATGATGGAAATAAAAGTAACAATTCCTAAAATGAGCAAGGTAGTTGCTCTAACTAACAATATGATGGGTTGTTTAAATGTGATAGAGAGTGCTAGACATAGGGTTTCTATTCAGGAATGGAGATTATAATCTCTATAAATGCTTTAACAAGTTGCTTGCATGATACTATAGATCTCAGCCGCTTAACTCAAGTGAAGTATCACTAGTTAAATAATCTAGATCTCTAGCCTCAACTGTCGTAATGTTGGCGCAGAAAAAAGAGTCGGTCGATATCCTTTTGAGATATCGAGCTATACACCTTTCGCAGCGCCGATCGATTCACCTGTCGGGATATCGGTCGACGGCTTCTAGATCTGCCTAGGCGCGAGCCGAATATGAACACAAGGTCTCAAGGAGGAGCTGTCGCTCTTCTCAACGGGAGACAAGCAAGCTCAAATGGATAATTAATATAATCACAGATCCTAGTGATCTATGTTCTTGTTAGCTAATCTAAAACAAGCATAGGGTGCAATCCATTTGATGAGTACCACAACTTAGCAATTATAGTTTGGGGCTAATCCCACAAACCTATTTGAACCCTAGATCTAACAAGTAAACTACTCAGACATAGCTAAGCAATTCATAACAATAGATAGATGAAAGAATTGCATAGATAGAATAAAGTAGAAATACAAAAGGAGATGAGAAATCTCTCCAATCTCTCAAAACAAATAAAACTCTAGTCTCTCTCTCACACTCTCTGCTTTTCTCTTGAGGGTCGTCAAAAGCTTGCTTCTTTCGAAGGTTGCCGTCAAAAAACACTTAGCAGAAATATTTAAGCATTTCCATTAGGTTAAAAACTCGTCAGGGCCAATCTCGTAATTTGGTGAAGTTTTGGTGAAGTAGTCGGCTAAACCATTTCGTCTTCGATATCGATCGACAACACTGGATGTATATCGATCGATTATAATCTTCTAGTACCCGGATCTTCTCAGCTACATCGATCGACAACTCAGGATGAGTATCGACCAATTATAATCGCAATGTTGACTTCCGACTTAGTCTTGAATGGTCAACTCGGGTGTATCATCTCTTGCACTCCAAAATGCTCCAACAACATCACTTTCTCACAAAATGCTCCTGAACCTGAAAACATACCTAACATGCTAGAAAACAGATTAAATATATAATAAAATACTAGTATACCATGGTTAAAAACGGGTAAAATCCATGGTATATCATAGGATCGGTTTCTGTTGGAGGTGAGATAGCTCACACTCTTTTCGACTCTGGAGCTTCCCATAGCTTTGTGAGTTCGGGTGTGGTAAAGTGTTGGCCCTTTCGAGGTATCTTCGAGCCGAAAGCCAAGCACATTCGGACAGCCGTCACAGAGAGATTACAAACCATTGGAGTTCATCGAGATGTACCAGTCCAACTTGGATGGGTCGATTTCATCGGAGACTTAGTAGAGATGGAGTTAGATCACTACGATGTTATACTTGTGATGGATTGGCTAACCCGACACCGAGTGGTGCTAGATTGCCCGAGGGCAAGAGTTCATATTTCAAGAGGTGATGGGAAGATCACATTCGAGGGTACTCCTGCGCAGAGGGGAATTTCTATTGTCTCCATGTTGCATACTGAGGATCTATTGGAGAGGGGAGCAGAGGGATTTCTGGCGACTATCGAGATGGTTAAAGGTGTTGGACACCAAGAGTTACAAGAAATTCCAGTGGTTGCAGAGTTTGAGGATGTTTTTGAGGCCTTAACAGGGCCACCGCCAGCTAGAGGAGATGCTCTCACCATTGATTTGGAACCAGGGACAGCACCGGTTTCACAAGCTCCGTACCGTTTAGCGACGACGGAGAAGGCAGAGCTGAAAAAGCAGTTGGAGTAACTTCTGGAAAGGGTTTCATCAGGCCTAGTACTTCACCATGGGGAGCGCCAGTATTGTTTGTGAAGAAGAAAGATGGGAGTTTCAGACTTTGTATAGACTACAGAGGTTTGAACAAGGTGACAATCAAGAATAAGTATCCGCTTCCGCGTATAGATGAGTTGTTGGATCAGTTGCAGGGAGCTTCATGGTTTTTTAAGATTGATTTGGCATCAGGCTATCACCAGATTGCGAATGCTGATGAGCATGTGCGGAAGACAGCTTTCCGTACACGATATGGAGATTATGAGTTTGTTGTGATGCCAATTGGGTTGACAAATGCACCTGCAGCATTCATGAAGCAGATGAATGATGTGTTCCGCGAGCATTTGGATAAGTGCGTGATTGTCTTCATTGATGATATCTTAATTTATTCTCGGACCAGAGAGGAGCATGCAGAGCATTTGCGGATGGTTTTGGATAAGCTCAGGGAGCATAAGCTGTTTGATAAACTAAGAAAGTGCAGTTTCTGGCAAATAAAGATTGGATTTCTGGGCCATGTGGTTTCTGAGGCAGGAGTTGCAGTAGATCAAGAGAAGATTACTGCACTATCAGAATGACCTACACCTAAGAATGCTACAGAGATCCGCAGTTTTCTGGGTTTAGCAGGTTACTACAGGAAGTTCGTCAAGGATTTCTCCAGTATCGCCAGACCAATGACTCATTTGACAGGCAAGGATGTTGGGTTTGTTTGGTCAGATGAGTGCTCGGAAAGTTTCACAGAGCTGAAGCGGCGACTGACTAATACACCAGTTTTGGTACTACCGAGGCCGAGGATACCATATCAGGTTTATACAGATGCGTCAGGTACTGGTTTGGGTTGTGTATTGATGCATGAGGGTCATGTTATTGCTTATGCATCACGTCAGTTGAGGCCTCACGAAGTCAATTACCCTACTCATGATTTGGAGTTTGCAGCAAGTGTCTTTGCGCTAAAAATCTGGAGTTCGTATTTGTATGGAGAAAAGGCGCAGATTTTCACGGACCACCAGAGTTTGCAGTATGTTTTTACTCAGGCTGACCTGAATTTGAGGCAGTGTCGATGGATGGAGCTTTTAGCAGATTATGACTTGGATATTACTTATCATCCGGGTAAGGCCAATCTTGTGGCAGATGCATTGAGTAGACGCAAGAGCGATGTTTCATGAACCAAGAAGGTTCATGAGCTGACTGGGACGCTTGCTAGTCTCAGACTGTATGTTGTTACTGCAGAGGGAGAGATATCTGGTTTGGATGCTGTGGAGCAGGCTGATTTATTGTGGAGGATACGCAGAACTCAGGATAGTGATGAGGCGTTGGTCAAGCAGATTGAGATTGAGAGTATTGGATATCATATAGCTTTGAGTGGGATGTACATGTACCGGAACCGAGTTTGTGTGCCTGATGATAAGTTGTTGAGAAAGGAAGTCTTACAGCAAGCACACAACTCAAAATTTTCTATCCATCCGGGTAACACTAAGATGTACAGAGATTTGAAGCGTTATACCATTGGCCTGGTATGAAGAAAGATGTTGCTACATTTGTATCGCAGTGTCAGACGTGTCAGATGGTTAAGGCTGAGCACCAGGTACCTAGCGGGTTGTTGCAGAACCTGCCATTGCCAGAATGGAAATGGGACATGGTGACTATGGATTTTGTTTCTGGACTACCGATAACCACTGGTGGGAAGAATGCTGTTTGGGTGATTGTAGACATACTCACCAAGTCTGCTCATTTTTTGTCTATTAAGAAGACAGATGGAGCTACGCAGTTGGCGCATATATACATCGATGAGATTGTGAGGTTGCATGGGGTTCCTGTTAGTATTGTTTCTGATCGAGATTCGAAATTCTCATTAGCTTTTTTGGGAGCTTTTCAGAAGGCGCTTGGGACAAAAGTCCATATAAGTACAGCCTATCACCCACAGACAGACGGACAGTCAGAGAGAACTATTCAGACATTGGAGGATATGATTATGGCTTGCGTCCTAGATTGGGAAAGTAGCTGGGGAAAGTACTTACCTCTAGTAGAGTTTGCCTACAACAACAGCTATCATTCGAGTATTGGAATGGCACCATACGAGACACTTTATGGTAGGCCTTGTCGTACACTACTTTGTTGGACAGAAGTGGGAGAGAGACGAGACTTAGAACCAGCAATGGTTCAGGAGCCGGTAGAGAAAGTTGAGATGCTCAAGACTCGGCTTAAGGAAGCCCATGATCGTCAGAAGAGTTATGCAGATAAGCGCCGTCACCGTCGATATTGCCTAGTGAACCGCCAGTAACCACCGAAGACCACCACCGTGTTCGTGACGTCGAGAGGAGTTCAGAGCCCGAAAATCAGCCGGCCAGCCACCGCGACGCGCCCACACGCGCAACCAGAAGATCCGCGCGTGAAGATCACGCGCCGCCGCCTCCGCCGACGTTCGCCGGAGTCACCGCAGCTGACCACTGTCCGTTCGCCGCCGGTGATTTTCCGGTAAGACACCACCGTTCTTGGTCGCCGCCGGTGACCGGTCGCCGGTGACTCGCCGGTTGACTCGGCGACTCGGCCGTGTTGACTCAGCAAGTTAACTCGGTGACTGGTCAAACCGGTTGGTTGATTTTGATTGCGAATTGATTTTGGTTTGGTTTAGTTAACCGGCGGTTATTGGAAATTGATTTTTGGTTAGGATTAAACTGGGTTAAATCGATTTGATTCTGGTCCAATTGAAATCGAATCCGGTCAAGGAAAACCGGTCGGTCCAATTCGATTTCAATTTGGTCAAAGGTTGACCGGCTTGGGTCAGAGTTGACCAGGTTGACCTTTGAACTGCGGGTTGACTTTTTGACCAGATTCACAGTTATCCGTTTTTAACCGTTCGAAGGGCGTTCGGACTTGATTTTTTGCCCTGATGTCAGATTTGGAGTCTGTTTGAGCAGTTGGAGTTCACAGCTACTACTTTTCCACATTGCTAAGGTGAGGGTCTACTCCATAATTTCCGTACCAGTGTAGAATTCTTTCTATGATAGGTTTGGACTTCGAAACATGAAGTGTGTCCGCGTGAGTCCTTATTTGATAGTTAGTTTATTCATTGCAAACCGGAATTAGGGGTCTAGAGGATTCAACCATTGACTGGATTGTGTGATGATGAGATATGAGATATATATATGTATATACATAGTTATGAGTAGGGACTATGTGCGAGGGCGGGGGTTTACGGATGCCTGGACTAGCGACGCCACTGTGGAGGGGCGGTGGCTCAGAGACGTCTGGGCTAGCGACGCAATTTGGGTGGTGCGTGGTGCAGAGACGTTTGCATTCGACGCAGCGATCGAGGGCGGGGGTACATAGACAGACTGTACTAGCGACGCCAAGTATGTATATCCGTATACGGAGATGCGGGGTGTGTGGTATAGCTATGCACTATCAGTGCAGTGTTTGTTGTGTGTGATGCTTTAGGTGTCTTGCTTGTTCATGTTAGAGTTAAACTTCCATAGTGGGAGTTCTATTTACTTGAGTCAGTGGTTTGTGGATTAGCATCTCATACTTCACTGAGTGACTCCCATGTTGCTCATCTCTCTTTTCTATCCCCTTTCCAGGTGAGACTGACCAGTAGGAGTGATTGCTTTCGGATTGATGCTTTGGGAGTTTTATTTCTTATTTTCAGACTTCGGTTTTATACTTTTATTGATATTTTCTGTGATTTATGCTATTTTTGGATTTATGGTTATTTATTGGATTTTATGATGAGTAATAAATTGAAACTTTTGAAGATTATTATTTATTATATTATTTTGGAAAATCGGGGTATTACAAAACTAGTAATCGTTCTTTTCAAATATTTTAAGTTTATTAAAATGCATATGATAACTTCTTTTATATCTACACATTACTAAAATATTAGATATAATGTCCATTTTTAGAAATATTTAAAATCAATGGGGTTGAAAGATAAGGACTCTCAATTAAAATATATTAATATACTTTAAGAAAAGTTGAAATGCATAATAAAAATAAACCAAAACATTAAAAATCAATATGGCTACACTAAATGGAAAATACGACATACGTAAACTTTATACTATTTCAATATATATAATATTAACAACTTTCCAGCAAATAATGGAACACTATATCTGTTACACTTTTAAAATATACTACTACTCATATGATTTTTTAAAAAACATTATATATGAAAATAATGTAACAAATTTTAAAGATTATTGTTTTTAAATCAAAACATCACTCTTTCGTGATTTTTATTTTTATTTATGAACTTAAAAATTAAGTATAATATTAAACTTTTATAGCTATCACTTCAAATCAATTGAAACAAAAAGAAGTTGAAAAATAATCCATATTTCAAAAAATAATTGAAATCGAATCTGGGTGTAGCACCGAACGGGATCTAGTATATATAATACTAGATCTTCACCCGCGCTTTGGAAGCGCGGAATATTTTACGATGAAAAATTTCACTAATAACTTAACAAATATTTTGGTAATTTTTAAAAGTGTGTATTTAAAATATTTTTTGCATTTAAATCAGCATTTTTAAATTCAACCTGATTGTGATTATACCGGTTAATTCGGAGATCTGACAATTCAATTTAGGTTTTTAAAATATTCATATTAAAAAAATTACTAAAACCCGAGATTAACCGATTGAACTGTTGGATGACCGATATGTAATCTAATTTGATTTAAATTGTAATAATTTCATAATTTGTAATCTTATACTCCAGATTTTAAAGTTTATTATTTTACAATTTATGAAATTATGACATTTCTACAAAATTTTAAAAAGAAAATGATAGATATAACATAACTAAGATTAATTATTGTATTGTTTGGAAACATTGATAGTAGTATAAAAAATATATTGTTTGGAAACATTGATAGTAGTATAAAGAAATAAATATATTGTTTGGAAACATAAATAGTAGTATAAAGAAAGAAACATTAATGATTTAATGTAAATTTAACTATAAAGTATAAAGGTGTATTTAATTTAAAAACTTACAAAATAAATGTTAGGTCCAATAGAATGTTTCTGTTTTAATAAGATAGATGAAAATATCTGAAAACTAGTTTCCATTTACTCAATGATTAGTTTGGATTTAGCACTTAGGCTATGTTGGTTTTCTGTATTTGGTTTCAGCATCTGTATGCATCATCTAAGTACGTTATCTATATGTTATATCTGAATTTGTTAGTTTTTGTGGTTAGTATTAAGATACAACATCTGGATGCTAAATTTTAATTTTAATTTGTTTTATAATAATATTTGAATACTATTGTTTTCTTTACATCAAAAGAACTTTGAAGCATAATTGTTCCTTTTTTAATGAAAAAGATCATTATATTTGTGGGAACTGAAATTCACACCGTCGATTTTAATGAATAAAATGGAGGAAAGTCAAGTGAACTCGACTTCCCCTTAAGGTCCGGATTCTCTGCGTAATCACACGAAATCGAAAAAGTAAACAGATAGCAAATCGTAAAGAGAAAGTCGTTTGAGGGCGTTTTATTGATTAAATGATATGAATACAAGATTTCTCCGAGGAGAGAAGAGATATGCTAAGCCCAAAAAGATAGAACTAAAGGCAGCAAAACGTCCTAAGCCTCGCCTTGCTAGTCTAATCACTTAAGTGCTAAGTTCTCTAAGGCAACATGAATTCTCTAAGTCTCCAATCTCGGATCCTCTTTTCTTCTGCTCCAGCCTTCCTTATATTGCTGCTTAGGTCGGTGGCCTTTTTACTCATTTGCCTTTGGGCCCAAGTTTATCTTTTTCGGGAATATTCCATTTTTCGTCGATCTTCATAATTATCCTCGAAATTTTACATTTATCTTCGGAAACTTGACATTTATCCTATTTCGAGAGATACGATAAACCGTCACAGTTCCCTTGGGCTTGAATCCTAAAAATCGTAGGCGAGCCTCCAGGCACATTCTATGTCTTCGCGGGCTATTTTCAGGCCTTTATACGTTTATACGATTTCTCGGAAAAATCGTTGTTTCCGTAAAAGAATCGTATAGCTTAAGGAATCGATGTTCGAGCTAACCGTTCCTGTTTTATACGATATAGTTTTACGAGAAAAACAAACCTTCACAATTTTAGTCGTAAAACTTCGATAATAACTCCAATCAAGATGAATCGAGAGATACCAGGTCCGTGGCTCGGATGATATGACCATACAGAGGTTACGGGAGTTGATACAAGTCGGACTGATCGGGATAGGACCATCCTCACCCTAGGGCGAGGCGACCGAGACACAGGTCGTCCTCGCCCATGGGCGAGGTGACCGAGACACGGGTCGTCCTCGCCAATGGACGAGGTGACCTCGGTTCGGTCGTCCTCGCCCACGTGCGTGGTGACCTTGGTTTGGTCGTCCTCGCCCACGGGCAAGGTGACCTTGTGATGTGCCCTGAATCAGCAGCAGCAACAAATCAAGAAAGTTTGGCTTTTGGGCTTGAGTTTTAAACGAGATGGGCTTGACGATTTATGAAAATATGTTTATGAACATGTTTCAGCCCAAAGAAAGAAAGGTCCAACAAAAAACGAGAAGGTATGGTCAAATAATATATCAATCTGACGGCAATCCAGAGCCCGTCGACCATGCAAAAGGAGGAGATCAGCCGAAGAGTTTTGCGACCACAAATTCCAATTTTTGGTCAAAAGTCTTGGTCTTTGGTATTTGGTCTTTGTTCTTTGGTCAAGTTTTAATATTTATTAGCTTACAAGTTTCTAAGTTTTGACTAAACCTTTTGTATGCCTTGCCTATTATATAAAGGCCATTTGATCAATGAAATAAAATAAGCTTTGAGTGATTATTTTTGAAACCTTGAGAGGGAATCTCACTTTTCTTGTTCTTGGTGTGGTTAGCTCCAAGTAACTCTCTCTTTCTCGTTGGACCGGTGCGTCATATCCGGCAACAGATCGAGTTTGCTTCCTTGTCGGACCTGTGAGTCATATCAGGCGACAATCAAGCACCTCTGGTAGTATCATTGGGTCATTTCGCAACCCTTTGTGTCACCGTTCAATCCATCAGTTCTCTTCGGAGTTCACCTCTTGTAGTATCATTTGGCCTTCCGCAACCCTTTGTGTCACCGTTCAATCCATCAGTTCTCCCTTTTGGCGAGTTCATATTCCTAAGTCCGTTTGAGTGATCCTGTCCCGACCCAGGACGTATCAAGTGGTATCAGAGCCACGCATTCGGTACTATCTGTTCATTTTTTCTCATCTTTCCATCTTCTTCATCCATCTTCTACCTTTCATCTTCTTTTCTTAAAAAAAAAAAAACAAGAAGAGTTCTACGAAAAGCCAAGAGATCATTCTATCTGAAGCTAAAGAAAGACAGATTTGAGGGCAAATCTTTTTAAAGAAGGAGGGAATGATGTGACCTGAATCAGCAGCAGCAACAAATCAAGAAAGTTTGGGTTTTGGGCTTGAGTTTTAAACGAGATGGGCTTGACGATTTATGAAAATATGTTTATGAACATGTTTCATCCCAAAGAAAAAAAGGTCCAACAAGAAACGAGAAGGTATGGTCAAATAATATATCAATCTGACGGCAATCCAGAGCCCGTCGACCATGCAAAAGGACGAGATCAGCCGAAGAGTTTTGCGACCACAAATTTCCATTTTCGGTCAAAAGTCTTGGTCTTTGGTCTTTGGTCTTTGGTCATTGTTCTTTGGTCAAGTTTTAATATTTATTAACTTACAAGTTTCTAGGTTTTGACTAAACCTTTTGTATGTCTTGCCTATTATATAAAGGCCATTTGATCAATGAAATAAAATAAGCTTTGAGTGATTATTTTTGGAACCTTGAGAGGGAATCTCACTTTTCTTGTTCTTAGTGTGGTTAGCTCCAAGTAACTCTCTCTTTCTCGTTGGACCGGTGCGTCATATCCGGCAACAGATCGAGGCTGCCCTTTTGTTGGACCGGTGCGTCACATCCGGCAACAAATTGGCTTTGGGAATATCAGCAGCCTTCTGCATCTGCTGTGTGACCGTTCGATCCATCAATTTCTCCTTTTTGTTGGATTTGTGCGTAATATCAAGCAACAATCGGAGTTCGGGAATATCAACAGCCTTCCGCAACTGTTGTGCGACCCTTCAATCCATCATTTTTCATTCAATCTGTCTGAGATCATATCCCCTTATCAGTCCGGTCGAGTGATCCTAATTTAGGGTGTATCACCTTGGTCTGGCTGGCTCTCAAACCTCTCGATCGCTTTTTTCTGTACTTTTGGTTCTGGTGTTGTCGTCCGTAGACATTCGCATTGTTCCGATATCTGTTTTGAGTGAATTCTTCGAAATGAATTTCATGAGGAGCGATGATCTTAACCGTTGATTTCGAGATAATCGTTTTTGACCCCAACAGTTAGCCTCCCAGCATGCAAGCTTCAGAGACGGTTTTGCGGGCAGTTGAAATGTTTTTAATCGGAATTTTCGGTTAAGAATATGCTTTCTCGCGATTTATTATTTTATTGCGGAAATCCATGTAACCCTCATACTTCTATAAGTAGCAACCCATCATCCCTCATTCCCCACACATCTTATTTCTTCAAACTTTTCTCTCGTTGCTCTTCTCAAGCAAAAATGTCTTCCTCCCAAAACAAAAAGAAGGATTCCGACGTTGAGATGGGTGAGGCTAGTCCAAACTTGCCGACCTTGGCTATTCACGAAGCTACCCCGTTCTTTGTCGCTGGATGTCGTTCTTTTAAGGACAAGTTATCCCGACGCAGTGCTGAGAAGGATTCGGTCCGAGCTCACGCTGAAGTATCAACTGTCCCTTCTTCGTTCGTGCTCCCGGCCTCGGCCGCCGGTTCCAAGTCCCCATGTGATGCTGCTCCTTCTGTAGGATGAGACGTCACATCTGAACAAGAACCGGACGTCCTAGCTCATCGTTCGGGTTCCTCCACTGCGTCGATTGTCATTGTCGAAAAAGAGAAAGCGGTGGAGTCTATGCCTCCGCTTTCGGACAAGAGGGAGACCGTCTTGGCACTTTCCGCGCCCAGTGTGGCGCCGTTACCCAAAGGTCGTAAAAGGACCAGTGCTGCGACTGAGGCAGCCAAGAGGAGGAAATGCACCAAGGGCGAGGAAGGCGAGCCTTTCGGACTGTTGTCGCAGCATCGCGCCAAGGTTTGTTTGTACATACAATTTTTTTTACCACAACTAACTTCCTTTTGCGGTTATCCTTACTTTTCTTTTGTGGGCAGTTTGTATCGTTGATCGACGGGATGATCAACGACTGTGGGTCAGAGGTCGAACGTCTGTCAAAGAAGCCAGCAATGTTGCAGGAAACGTCGAGGCGTACGAGGCCATGCTAAAGACCATCGAGAGCACTCACGCTGCCGAAACATCTCAGCTCGAAGTTTGAATCGGCGATCTTGAGCGTGACCTTGGGAAGACAGCGAGTTCATTGCTCAAGGTGAAGAAAGAGAAGAGAAACAAAGCTTCCGAAGTTCGTCGTCTCCAACAAAAGATCTAGAGTCAAGAGGAATCAGGGACTCATGAGTTGGTAGAGGCCGCTGATCCCCGCGCTGACTTTCAGGCCCGCCTGTCGAGAATGGCTGTCTTATTCGAATCTCTAGTGGCCGTTTGTAAGAAGGACTTGGCCTTGGCGGGTATCGAGGGGAGTCTGAGCGAACTACAACTGCTCAAAGCCGAAGAGATCCCGACTTTGGACTGTGAAGAAGCCAGGCTGTTATCTTCACTACAAGAAATATCAACATTACCAGCACCGTGGAAACGCTATTGTATCGTTTTAGTAGCGAAAACACTTATGCTATGACAGCCGCAGCTATGGTAGACCCCCCTCCTAACATAGCGTTTTTCGTATGCTACAATAAGCAGATATATTATAACGTTAATCATTTGCAATATGATAGTCTTTATATAGCAGTGGTTTAGTGCTATAATGTATTTTTTCATGACGTTTTTCTAAAGCTGTAAAATATGTTATAATTAGGATCGACCCGTCCTACGGGCGGGATGAAAATTAACAAATAATTAAAATAGTTAAGTAATTATTTAATATAAATTATTATTATTTTAAAATATATAGTTAAACTTTATGTAGACAATTTTCCTGAAAATAATATAAAACATAAATGTGGAAGCGGTTTATGTGGATACCATTCACTTTAAAATATACTTCAAAAATAAATATTCATTATGATCGGTATCAGCTTCAACTTTATATATCCAAAAATACATATTCGATGAAGTAATCTTTTTTTTGTTGGCGTAGGCTTAATAAAACGTTAACAATAACGTAATTGATTACTCTTTTTTTTTGTTCTTATTAACGTGCTTTATTAGTTTCTACGTTTAATGTATTTCGGATTACTTTATGTATTTTTATTAAATTTATTTGATAATTTAAATTTTAATTAAATTCAAGTTATTTCTCTTTATTCATCAATAGAAATTTGGTTTGCCATTCGGTTTGATATACAGTATCCTTTCACTTTTTCATTTCTTTGTAATAGTATCATAGACCCATCTTAAACGCAATTCTATATTTTTTATTTGATCAAATTCAAATGTAATCTAAATAAGTAGTAAAATCACAAACACAATTTATAGGAAAGAAATTAAAATGTCATTTTCAATTGGGACAGATGATCAATAAGGCTAAATCATCCATCACCTTCTCAAGCAAGACACCAGCTGCAATCAGAGAAAATACTAAATCAATCCTGGAAATAACAAAAGAGGGAGGACTAGGCAAGTACTTAGGATTACATGAATATTTCGGAAGAAGGAAAAGAGATTTGTTCACCTCCATAGTAGACCGTATCAGGCAGAAGGCGATTAGTTGGTCCACAAAGCGTCTATCTAGAGCGGGCAAACTAACCATGCTCAAGGCGGTTCTAAGTGTTATACCAATATACACGATGAAATGCTTTCTTCTACCTGTGAGTCTCTGCAAGAAAATTCAATCAGTGTTAACTCGTTTCTTCTGGGACAGTAATGAAGGCAAGAAGAAAATATGTTGGATTGCATGGGAGAAAATGACAAAACCGAAAGCAATGGGGGGGACTAGGCCTCAGAGATATACAGCGATTTAACCAAGCACTCCTAGCTAAACTAGCGTGGCAGTTCATTACGGTTCCTGACTGTCTCCTGGCAAGAGTCCTAAGAGGAAAGTACTGCCACAAGAAGAGCTTTCTAGAGGTACAAGCAAATCAGAATATCTCCCATGGATGGAGGAGCATTCTCCACGGGCGGGACCTCCTAAGCTCTAATCTGGGCAAGGCAATAGGCAATGTGCAAATTACAAGGGTTTGGAAGGACTCATGGATCTCCCTAGACTCATCGATCAAACCTATAGGGCCAGTGACGGAGGCAGCACTAGACCTAACAGTAGCATATCTTCTAACTACTGATATGAAATGGAACAAACAAAGAATAGAGTCGCTGCTACCTACCTTTGCCGATAAGATTCAGTGCCTGCAGCCAAGCGTGAAGGGAGCAGAAGATGCTTTCATTTGGCTTAACTCCAAGTCAGGAGCCTACACGACAAGGTCAGGCTATTTTGCAGCCTCTCTCCCGCCTGCAGAGTCAAACAATGGAACATCAGACAACGATTTCGACTGGATCAAAGATGTTTGGGCAGGAGAATTTTCACCTAAGATGAGGGCTTTCCTTTGGTCAGTGATTCAAAACGCCTTGCCCTTAGGCTCTAATCTACAGAGTAGAGGAAACATCTCAGCGCTCCATTGCATCCGATGTCAACAACGGGAGACTGCAATCCATTGTTTCTTTACTTGCCCATTCGCAGAAACAGTCTGGAAGCTCATCCCTCTCCTACGAGCAGTTCACATAGCTGCAACAACAAGCGTCAAGGACGCGGTGGTCCAATTTAGGAAGATAATCTGCCTCCCTCCGACTGGGATCACACACAACATTCTCCCTTGGGTACTATGGACGATCTGGATATTGCGAAACCTCCTTATATTTGAGAAGCGGAAGCTTTCACCTGAGGAAACAGCCAACAAAGGAATTTGGTTAGCTAGAGAATGGACCCAAGCACAAGTCCCAACAAAGAAGAGCAAAGACTTACCAAGCATCGACAGAGACGAGGAAGACCCACAGAGATTGATACGATCAGCCGACGAATCCCTCATCTCTATGACTGATGCGGCGTGGGACAAGAACGAGAAGAAAGCAGGCTTTGGTTGGGTCTTCACAGGACAACCCGATCCATGGCTCAATGGGACAAAGCTTCATCAACACACCTCTAATCGCAGAAGCAATCGCGATGCGATCGGCTCTTTGCATGGCGCTAACCCTGAACTTCCCTTCGGTTAGGGTTTTCTCCGAAAACTTGACGCTCATCCGAGCTATCAACGGCAAGCTCCAGTCTAAAGAAATCATCGGCGTCGTCTCCGACATCCGTTCGGTCTCCTCTGGGTTTGCATCAATCGTGTTCTTCCATCTCCCTCGATCAAAGAATACGGTTGCTGACTCCATCGCCAAAACGGCTCTTCGTGTTTTTCTCTATGTGTAATGAATTTAGATTGGGCCAGTTTTAGGCCCATTCAAACCTTTTATTTGCTTTAATGAAATTCAGTGACAAAAAAAATCAGACGAAGACGCAGTGGTTGAAAGCATCACCGGAGATGCAGAGGCAGAGAGCTTCAATGGAGACGCAACAGCAGAGAGGTTCACCAGAGACGCAGCGGCGGAGAGTTTCATTAGACACGTAGCGATGGAGAAATTTACCAGTGACACAGAGGTGGAGAGCTTGGTTGGAGATGCAAAGGCCGAGACACCCAAGTCTGTGTCATCACCTTGAAAAATCCTTCGAGTCCCTCTTCAAGCTCTATCATAGCTGCCTTTACTTGTATCATCATTGCACATGGTGGAGAGCTTCACCGGAGAGGCGGTGGTTGAGAGATTCACCAGAGACACAGAGGCCGGGAGATTCACTAGAGACATAGAAGCCGTAGATTCACCGGAGATCTAGAGGCTGATAGCTTCACATGAGACGTAACGGCAAAGAGGTTCATCGGAGACGTAGCAAAGGTCAAGGAAATTCAGTCCAGCATTTGATATGGTGGGGCATGCAAAGCGTTCTCTTTATAACATGAGCTATCGAATATTATAGCCAGAAGCATGGATTTTAGAATGATTTTGAGGGTGAGGAAAGAAGATGATATATAATGAGTAATAGTAACATTGGTGTGGAAGAGAGAGAGCATGATTTAAAGTTTCGAAAAATTTACAACTTTGAGAAAGAGATAGAGTTGTGTTTTATGTGATTTTTTAAAAAGATATGGTTTCAGAAGAAAAGATATCGCAAATCTTTTGTAGGATCTTCACTTGAAAATAAATGAGCATCGAGAGAGAGAGAGTAGGGGTAATAAAGTCAATATTATTTACAAACAGTGTCTAAATATGGAGCTTTGGTATGTAGCTAATTAGGTGATACTTCGTTGGTAGACATCCTAATTTCTTTTTATTTTATCTATCTATGAAGTTTTTTATAATCTTGTTTGTGTCTTGCTTAGCCATGTCTGAGTAAACACCCTTGTTAGATATAGGATTTAAATAGGTATGAGGGATTAGCCCAAAATATGATTACCTGTGATATCACTCAAATTACCCTAAAAATGAATTACTCTCTCAAATAAGAGGTTCAGATGTAGTACTTAGGGATCGAATCCACAAGGACTCTAGGATTACTTAAAAGACTTAATGTATTAGAAATAAAGATAGACTTAAAAGTTTATTTGTTTTAAAGCAGTAAATAATATGGTGAACAAGATAGTTGTTCAGTAACTGAAGTGAAGGCTGTTTCTTGGTGAGGAAAATAGCTAGATTCAGGTAATTTCTCAGGTGTGAAATTATGCAGATTGAATGTAACTTTAGGTTTTTAGTTCTTTGAACTAAACTGTCTTCTGTTGATCACGGAAAAGAGTCAATCGATGCGACTTTCGTCTAATCGATCGATACACCTTTCAAACAATCGATCTCTACAACAATAGTTGTATCGATCGACGGTAATTCTAGCAAGCTTTATCGGATTGGTTTGACATTGTTCTCTAATGATCTAGACCAGCTTTCGCATGTGTCTAGTCAGTTAGATCACTCTAGTTTATTTCAGGGTATTGAGAGTATACAGTAGGTTATCTCATCAATCCTAAGATCTAGATTTAAGGGTGATCAATCCTAAATCTATTGTTAAGAGCAACTAGAATGAAAGAACTAATCTTTAACACCCTAACAGTTATCACAAACTCATCACATGATTCATCCTTATGAGAACCTAAATCTAACAATTAGGTTTACTCAGACATATTCATGAGAGACAAAATCATTATGGTTTGAATAAATCTTAATATGAAATGAGGAACACAAAGAGTATGAGTAGATATAAAAAGGGAGTTCCAGATCTTCTCTATTTTGTAGTCTCAGATCTATCTCTCCAACTGATAGTGCTCAAATTACCCAGTAGAGCTTACTCTCTCAAATAAGAGGTTCAGCTGTAGTACTTAGGGATCGAATCACGAGGAGCTAGGGAACCAATTAAATCTAATCAATTAATCAATCCTTGGTGAAGTTGGTTTTAATGATGAAATGTAAATAACAATTCCTAAAATGAGCAAGGTAGTTGCTCTAACTAACAGTATGATGGTTGTTTAAATGATAATGAAGAGTGCTAGACTTAGGGCTTTTATTCAGGAATGGAGATTATAATATCTATAAATGCCTAACAAATTGCTTTCATGATACTATAGAACTCAGCCGCTTAACTCTCAGTGATGTCTCACTGGTTAAATAATCTAGATCTCTGGCCTCAACTATCGTATGTTGACACAGAAAAAGAGTCGATAGATATCCTTTAGAGATATCGATCGATACACCTTTCGCTCGGCGTTCGATTTACCTGTCGGGATATCGATCGACGGCTTCTAGATATGCCTAGGCGCGAGCCGATAATGAACACTAGATCTCAAGGAGGGCGGTTAGCTCTTCTCCAATGAGACACTAGTTCAAACAGATAATTCAAGATATCAAAGATCCTATTGATCTATGCTCTAGTTAGCTACTCTATAACAATCTTAGGGTGCAATCTATTTGATGAATATCACAACTTAGCAATTATAGTTTGGGGCTAATCCCACAAACCTATTTAAACCCTAGATCTAACAAGTAGACTACTCAGACATAGCTAAGCAATTCATAATAACAGTAAGATAAAAGAATTGCATAGATCCTGGAGTAGAAAACAAATGGAGTTCACAAATCTCACAAATCTCTCAAAACATATAAAATTCTAGTCTCTCTCTCACATTCTCTGCTTTGCCTCTCAAGTATCGATCGATTCTTATCACAATCTTGACTTCCGACTTGGTGTTGAATGGTCAACTCGGGTGTATTATCTCTTGTACTCCAAAATGCTCCAAAAACATCATTTTATCATGAAAACGCTCTTGAACCTGAAAACATACCTAACAGGCTAGAAAACACATTAGTTATATAATAAAATACTAGTATACAATGGTAGAAAATGGGTGAAATCCATGGTATATCAACTCCCGCAGACTTACTCCTTTGCTTGTCCTCAAGCAAAAACCAGTAGTCTTTGGAAAAGGTTTGAAAACAGTAGGAACTCAAAGATTCAAAATATTGAAGTCATCAATCTATGGGTTTGCAATTCATATCTAGACATCCTAATCACAGAAGTCCATTATGCCTTATCCTAGCTTAGCAACCAAATTCATCTAGTCCACAACTTAGCAAATCTTATCTTACATTCCCCTCTACTAACCTCATTTATTAACATAAAATAAAAGTGCAGGCTTTACCTTGGGAGTATCGATCAAATGACACATGAATTCAACTCAAACATGTATCTGAACACACATGTAGTCTTCTCTGATCCCTTTCTCCCCTCATTTCTCTTCTCTGAATCTCTTATTAGTTTCAACTTCAACAAGTTTCGATGCCACAAAGGTCATCTAGTCTATCTCATTGACATTTGCATTTGTAACTCATACATTTTGACAAAGTGTAGCGAATACTGGGGTCGCAGTTAATTTACCTATCCCTCGTTTCCACAATATGTGATCATCCCTGAGATTTAGAATACTGGGGTCGCAGAAGACACTCCTACCCCTCTGCCTCTCAAGAAATTATTTCAATCTTTTATAACATAAAACTTAGATCTTTGAGATGCCGAAGAGAGAGAAGGAAGGGAACCAGAAACACACATACTTTTTACCTTTCAGACTTGTAAGAGGATTCCGATCCAGTGATTTCCAAGCCCCAAGACAAGCAAATAAAGTCAGTATTAGTGTTGGAGGTCAGCTTTGGTTCCTTCAAACAATCTCAACTAGTGTATATAGGTGACAGGTTGATCCACTTTAGCATCTTTAGTACTATCTGCAATCAGTAAATCTAGAATGGTGCTAAAGAGTGGTTAGACAATCAAATATAAATCTATATCAATGTTCCCATTTAATACTTATGTGAAAAAATAATTTTGAAAAACATTTTAAATAAAAACCAAAATAAAAACACATATTAGTAAACTTCCCCCCCCCCCAGACTTAAATTACACTGTCCCAGTGTAACACAGCCGGAGTGAAGTAAATAAATAAATCATAAAAACTGAATGTAACAAGATAGAACGACTAAACCTGACTGACATGGTGTCGATCGATACGTAGAGATGTACGTCGATCGTTAGTAATGTTCGTGCGGTGTCGATCGATGTGAATGGTACGTGTCGGTCGATGGAATCATCATTCTACTTGGATCTTTTAAAACTGCAAAAACAAATGCGAAAAATAAAAGTAAAAATGTAAAAATAACTTAAAAAGAACATAAAAGAAAACCTAATAGTGGGTTGCCTCCCACTCAGCGCTTTGTTATAGTTATTTAGCTTGACTTTGGTGGGTGTGTGACTCAAATAGTGCAGAAACTGCTGCTTATTGGACAACAAGCATCAATTTCGTGTCTCCTCCTATCAAACCATGTTGCAATGAAGCTTCTTGTGGCATCATCACTTCTTAGCTGTTTCTTATCTATCTTGAGGACCGTATCTGTGAGCTTCCTCAGAGTATTCTCAATAGATTCGATGCTGCCAACATTCCTGTGGATGGTGTTGTAGGAGTATTCTGACAATTCCCTCAGTTCATTCTGTATTGCATTGATCTTATCATGAATCAGCTGATCTCGGCTTGCCAAGGATTCGGTGTCGATCGATCCTACAACATGTTCATCGGTCGTTTCTCTGGGAGTTATGTCGGTCGATCCAATGTAAACTGTGTCGATCGATTCTGAAAGCTGTCCTTGGTACTGCAGAGCACGTATATCGTTCTTTAATTGACGAGTAAATCTGCATAGGCTGTTCACTCATTCGTTCATAGTAGAGTCAATGTCATCGCAGCTCCCGTTGAGTCTCCCCTCCATAGCATTCATAGCTTCGTATAGCTCATGTTTGATCTGATCAACTTCTGCTGCTGTGTATGCTTTCTTCGCTGGTAGTGGCTCGATGTCGATCGATACAGGTCTAATCCTGTTGATCGATGTCGCGTTTCTGTCATGAAGACCAATATGATCTTGAACTATGCCGATGTCTTGTTGCAACTCGTTCAACTGTTGTGACAGTGTATCCAGGTATCGCATGATGGGTGAACTGAAGTGATCGTGCCCTTCCTCGTATGATTTCTTCTTATCCTCCATTGCTGCGAACCTTGTGTCGATCGATGGTTAAGACTGTGTGTCGATCAACGGAATAGTAGCATTCTGAGCCTGACCTTTCTCGCGAATTGTTGCTAACTCTTTTTGTAGAAGACCAATTTTCTTGCTTAACCATTCAGCATTGTTGTTGAGAGGGCTTTAGACGTCTCCAATCTGTGTATTGATGTAAGCAATCTCCCATTCATCTTGTTTAGGTGATGAACATTCTGGTTGGTCCTTGGATGTAGTCTTGCTGATGTCGATCGATGGTACAGGTACTGTGTCGATCGATACAGGTAGCGTAGCTTCCTTCTCAAGCATGGTTCTAATGCTCTCAATCTCCATTCTTAGCACTGCCATATAACTTTGGAGAGCTTCATAGCTGCTATCCAAAGGTTGGAAAGTATCTTCCACCAATGTGTGAAAGTCTGCCTCAAGGTGTGCCTGAGCTCTCCATACATCAGTTAACATATCATCTGTCTCCTCTCTACTGTAGGGTACTGGTGGTGGTCTGTATGCATGGTAAGGGCGTGTGTGTTCTGGAAGGCGTAAGCAACCTCTGTGAAAAAAGATGCTCTCTCCAGGATTCTCCTTATGTGCTCCTTGGTAACAGGGATGCTTTCACCATCAACTCCTCTAGCATGTCCAAACTCATCTCTGTGGACACCAAATTCATCCTTCGCTTCCCATTTGAATCTTCTGGATCCGTTGGAATCAAAGGCACGTCGCCCAAACTCCAAACGTCTCTCGGGCGATCTGACTCTTGCTCTCTCTGTCGATCTGGGTAAGTCGCCGTCGAACGATTATAATGAAACGATATCGATCGATGGTGAACTCCTAGGTTGACCGAAACTTTGAGGAACTGTATCCTCTCTCATGGTGACGTGGTGGTTGTCCTGGATGTGAGCTAGGATGTCTGGATGGTCAAGTTGCTGTGTGAACAGGTTTTCTGGTCCATTGGCAACTTGAAGGATGTCTGCTATGTCTTCTCTAGTTATGTGCAGAACTCTTCCATCCATTGCTCTTGCAAAGCCATCAGTTTTCCTGAAAATACCAAATTCATCACGTGTTAGTGAAACATTCCTGATATCATATGGATCATGAAATCGAGATTGAGCTCTGGTAAGGACATCGATCGATGGTACAATGGTGGTGGCGATCGATGGTGATCGTCTAGCTGCAGGGTTGGATCGATTGTTATTGGTGTTGCAGTCCTCCATGGTTAAGTTGCTAGTTGCTGGAAGCTACTGGGTAAAAGTTGTTGAAGTTTGAAATTTCGTGGCTGGTGCTGTCAACCTTATATACCCATGTGTTGTCCTAATCGGTGAAATTCCGATTTTGTCCTTTAAGTCGTCTGGGTCAATATCGATCGATGTCATACTGGCGATATCGATCGATGGACGATGTCGTTTTGCTGGATGAAGTAGATAATCGATCGATGGTGGAAGGTGGATGTCGATCGATTTGAGGAAACGATTTGCAAATCTATCATTTTCCATGTAGTTTTCCCAAGCTCTTTCTTCCCAATAATCTTCATCATATTCTTCAATGTGGTTTCCACTGTGGGAAGATCTGGCTACATCTACTGCAAAACTTTCATGAAATCCGCTATCTGCCCAACTTCTTACTGAGTAATCATCTTCTTTTATGTTGGGTGGGATGGCAAAAATTGGGTAGCAATGATCTGGTAGGTCGAGTTCATCATCTAGTGTGCTTCTGTCGATCGATGGTCCATGGTTGGTGTTGATCTCTTCTGACTCGCTGGTGTCGATCGATGATGTTGAGGTGTTGTCGATTGATCCCGAGTACTCTGTCTCATACTCGACTTCACAATGACAAACTGCAATGATACCAAGATAATCTTCTTTTTCCACGGTTTTGGCTGGTGGTTTGCCAAGTTTGACAGGGTCGTAGTGGATATCTGGATCTATCATAGTCAAGCACATCCTGTTGGTGTTCATGTCACATATAGCTCCTACTGTAGCCATAAATGCTCTTCCAAGTAAGAGGGAAGAGATCCAATTTAACTTGATGTCTAGGACATGAAAATCCACAGGGACAATGGCATTACCAATCTGCACTTCCAGGTCTCTGATCAAGCCTCGAGAATTTTTCTGAGTGTAGTCTACAAATGTAAAGATCTCTGGTGAAGGCTCTATTTTTCTGAGTGTAGTCCATAACCTTTGGTAAAATACTGACTGATGAACCAGTATCACATAGTGCATGAGGAAACTCAATCCCTTGTACTACACAGGGTATTGCAAACTTCCCAGGATCACTCTTCTTCTTCAATGTAATCCTTTTCCTCATATGTTCTCTGACATTGTCAAACCTTCTTCTAATGTCATTTTCAGTCTCCCTTATTTCTCTGAAGAACATCCACAATCTACTTGTGAAATAAACCTCCTCAAAGGGTTTCTCTAGTGGGATTCTGATAAATCTCTTAGTGAAACCATCAATCTCCTTCTCATTAGCTTCCCTCTTAAGGTTCTTAGGAGTTTTCTACTTCCTACTCCTTAACCTTCTTCCTTCAATTCCCTCTGATGTTGGTGTAGTGTCTGAAGGGTTACTAGTAGTCTCTGCAGGGTTAGCTTGTGGTTTCGGTGTGGGTCGGAGTGCATTGATTCGGTTGCTGTCAATCGATGGTAGTTGCACTTGGTATGTGAGAGGTGCGTGTCGATCGATAGGTAGAAAAAATGGTCGATCGATGCGTGTCTCAACTTTGTGTCGATCGATGAGTGGCTCGTCTCGTCGGTCGATATCTTCGTAGGTGGGGGTGGGTGGATGAGGATTCGAAGCCGTGAATTCAGCATGTGTCAAGATCCTAACCGCGTTGCAATATGCAGCCGTATCTGGAAATGACATCATTGGTGTCGATCGATGTGGACTAGTTGGTGTCGATTGACACCATTGTGATCCTCCGAAACTTAATGAACTTTCCACTTCGAAAGTGGACACGAACCAAAGTGGCGATCTTGTCAACCAGCTCGACCAAACCGAGGATTCACCATCAGTTCATGAAGATCACCCGGCCAACCAGCTCGACCAGCCCACGTGCGTCCTTCTCCTTACGCGAAGGACCCGATCATCATGGATGAACCTGGACGCTTGGACGAATCTTGACCAGTCTACATCAGAATCCGCAATCTTGACCAGTCTTCATCATTTTCCGCAACATTGACCAAGACTACATCAATTTCTACAACTTTGACTCTCTAATAATTATCTAGTCAAATGTTGTATTTTCTAGACATCTTTTTCAGCACTTTATTTATTTCTTTCTTTGACTACATCTACTATAAATATGTAGTCCTTTTGATGAATAAAAATCAGATCAATTGGGTTGTTTATTTTTGTTCTTCTTCTCTGAGTGAGAGAGAGTTCTTTAGCTAGTTCATCGGTTTGAACCGGCTTGTTGATTTGGTGGTCAGCCAATCATCTGTGTGTGTTATTTGGTGGTTAGCCAACACATTCATCCGTTCTTTGGTGGTTAGCCTTAGATCGTTGGTATATCAAGAGTCATTCCGTACCTCTTGACGATCCGTTCAATCCATCTCAGTTCCAGAAGTGCCTTGCCTTCTCGGTTCATATCCAACATCCGGCTAAAGTGATCCTTCCCGATTTTGGGTCTATCATTTGGTATCAGAGCCACTTTGGCTGGTTTGTTTTCTATCTTCTTTTCACCTTCTCATCTCTTCATCATTTCTTATTTCTTTTTGGATCCGGGCTGTTCCTTTACTCCCTTGTCATCGCCTTTTTAAAAAAAAAAAAAAAAATCGATAAAAAAAAAGAAAAAAAAAGAGAAAAAAAAAAGAGAAAAAAAAGTAAAAGATTGGTTTGAATCACTTGGAGTGGTGGAAGAGTAATCCTGCTGGCTGAAGAGAAACCCAGCCTTAGGACAGTTAAGGCGGATCCACACAAAAAAAAAATCTCTTCATCTTCATTTTTTTTCTTTTCCCACAAAGTTTGTTTTGGGTTTTGATTGCTGAATTTTGACTGCCTATCATCCTTTGAACCAGTAGAAAGAACTCCGAGTGATCACCTAAAAAAATCAAGAGCTAAACACTTTGAGAGTGTGAGGATTTTATTTGCTAACTCGGTTGTTAAGTGTTTTTAGGATGTTTGGACTTCTCAAGAAATCAAAACCACAACAAGACGTCTACTTTCCGTTTAAAACTTTACGACACAGTTATGGTCCGATTTCGACACTATTAGTAGCAGTTGGTGAATTCGTGCTACCGCGAACTGCTACTAATACTCATATTTCTTGTAGTGCCTATAAGGTTCAGACTCTTAAAGTCTATAAGCTTGGGGACATCATGAATTTACATGTATATAAGGTTAATATGCATCAGGCCATATAAATGAGCATAGATATTTCCATTTCAGATTGAATACGGGTCATGAGCCAGACATATACCATCTTAAGCGATCTTGAATAAACCACCACAGACATATGTGCCGTCTAAGATGGAACCTCAGAAAAAGGATTGAGAATATATGTTGGATATGAATATATGTCTTTCTCCCATGAGTTTTAAGAAACCTTGAGCCAAATATGGTTGATCAGATTAAGGCCAGGTTCACGGATTGCATGACTAATGAATCCGATTATCCAACATCAGGGAGAAAAAGAAATAAGCTGGTAAAAGTGTAAAGAGAAATAGAATGGTATTATTCATCTTTGTCTTGGCAAGATCCTCGGACTAAAGAATATGATTTAAGACGTCCAAAGAAAGGAAGAGATAATACAAAGCTAGCTAAGTGAATGCCAGACAGATTAGACCCGAAAAGAAAAGAGAAAGTATAACTAAGTTATAAACCAGCTTTCACCATGAAATTAATGTCCTAAAGAGACATAGTCAAGTTGCTACAAAGTCTATAGAAGATAGACCAATGAGTTCCATAAAATAAAGAATCCTCGGAAAGAAAGAAAAGAGAAATGTGCACAGAATGATAAGACAAATCCGAGGTTATTAGGGAAACTAGACAAGACATAGAAATAAGGCTGGCCAGCTGAACATCTAAGGTACCAAACCATGTAGCTTGGGACGCCAAGCTGCAAGATAATAAAGGTCCTGGATAATGAAATCTCAAATCAATTAGATCATGTCTGGGACACAATGGAACCGCATAAGATTGTCGACACATAGATGATATAATTGTTTAAAGATGCACAAGATAAGCAGCACTTGAATTTAAAGATATAAGCGAGGATCAGAACCCACGTGAATACAAGAATGCATTTATAGATCAAATTCAATAAGATGGAAACGTGGGATTATACATTATAAAGGAAGAGAGGCGTATCAGCGCCATCAGATGACATAAACCAGTGGGTAAATAGGACTTGTGAGGAAAAGAAAATCGTGAGATGTAGAACGTGACCACGTGGTCTATAGATTGTTCATGTTTCTACTTACAGAACTTAAGCATAGCTAGTATAGCTTGTTGCACAAGGATACTCACAGAGACCATGGAACAGATTATAAGGAGATATACCCCTATGTGGTGGATGCTACTACATAAACTCGAAATTGATAAGGTCTGGACACATAAGAAATAAATAGTAATGTAGTAAGCAGTATATTGATCACTGGATAAAGGTAATAAAGGTACCAGAAAGATGAGAAAAGAAGTTCTCAAAGAATATCATTGTTCCTCAGCTGTTTATGGACTGAAGCAAAAGCAGCTGCATATAATATGATAGATTAAGTAATACTTAGTAAAGGAGTTCCATAAGAATAATTCAAATCAGTCTATATATTCTTACAAAAGAAATTCCTTGTGTTTATAATAAACCAGCCTAAAAGAGGTTAATTGTTTTCAATGATACAAGTTATCAATTGATTTTTATAAATACTATATTTAACATATGATGGGACTGCAATAAATTGCGGCATCACGTAAAGATCATAGACATACAAGAGAGAAGTTGTGTGTGTGCGTTGAGATCCATGATCCAACGTATCAAGAGTGGAATGTGAGATGGTCATAGGAAAAGAAAATGGATCCATCAGATTCATGCCAAAAGGTCCATACTAATCAAGACTATGTCCGGCTTAGTTCCAGCTCAATCATCTATAGTGACCACCATATGAACTCAGATCGTGGTATGACCATGCATATCAGTGCACATAGTTTAATGTATAGCTGATGGTAAAAAAGGTTTTATAGAACCAACAGTAATCAGCACGCCATCCATGTTGTTGCAACAAACATCGGACTGCAATCTCATAATGTGTGATTATGGACACCAAGGAAGCACATACTACCCAAGACTTTTTCTCCCACGAAATTCCAAGACAAGGAAGGTCCAAGTACTTCATATTCACTCAAGCAACATTCAGAAGATCTATTCATCAAGGGAGGTTCGAATCAGGGGGAATAATATGGTTGTACTCTTTTTCCTTTCCTTAATGAGGCAACATCAAAACATGTTACAAACTCTGAAACGGATGTGTCGACCAAGGGGGAGTGTTATGGACCATTTTATGGTCGACTCATATCCAGCCCAATCGTCCAGTCCATGGCCGGCTGGCCATGTTTCCATTTTCCATCTTGTACTTGTTTTCCATTTATGTATCGTAGTAGTTTTCCAATTCCTTATAGGAATAGAATTTCCATTTGTCTTTATGACGGTTTAACTACTTGTATAAATATAGACTTCTGGTCATGAGTAATAATAAGTTTTCATAACTTCCTATTTACAACATATCTTAATTTATATCACTTAAACGTGTTTATAATTACATGATTTTAATTTTTCACTTATCAAAATATTTTTTACAAAATTTATAGATTATTTTTAAGATCAACCATAGTAGACGACTTACATGGAAATCGTTTGGATGACTTACAGTATTCAGAAGACTTTTCGGGACTATATTCGTAAAAATGAGTTCTGATTTTTTGTTTGGTCACAAGAGGCTCACTGTAATTTCACAAAGCTTTTAGATTAGTTTTCCATTTGATTCAAGTTTAGGTATAGTTTTGCATTTAAACTTAAGTTTTGAGTCATATTTGGCAAATCCCCCAAATTTTAATTATAAATTATCACTTACACAAAATAAATATTTATTTGTAAAAAAAAACGCGAGCATGAGGTTCTAGTATATGTTAAAATTAATGTTTTCCAATTAATTTCCTTTTCAAATTTGGTCATTTTACAAATTCTCCCGCGTCAGGGAAATTCCATTAAAAGTTTTGCTAGTTTTTCTCTTGTTGATTTTTTAAAAAATAATTAAACAAGTCGGAAACTTTTTTTTATTTTTTTCAAAATAATTAAACAAGTTGGGTGTTCAAAAAAAAAAGAAAAAATTAAAACAAGTTTGAACCGACAAAGAAGTACAGCGGAGATCAGTATATTTAACATATGCAGCCTAACATACCGTACCTTTTAAACGTGTTTCTAGAAAGTAGGTGAGAACTGAGAATGTTAACAAATAAAAATAAGTGTTTGGTGACCATTCAGCCACTTATAACTTTTGTATTTTAAGATAGATTACTAAAACTGGTTTCTCAAAAAAAAAACCATTACTAATATTAAAAAGTGAGTTATATATACATATATTGATATAGATTTATTTTTAAAGCACGTGAAACTGATTTAGATTATTACATGGGTTGCTGTTTTACGATTTCATTTCACAAAAAAATGTCTACAGACATATAAGAGCGTGAAAAGAGAGAGGTTTTTTTTTTGAAACTTAACTGAAAAGAGATGTTAGTTTGGATATCATAACTATATTAAATATTATTTTACTTTTGTTCCCAGCTATTAAATTTTTCATGAACAGATAAACAAACCACTAAGTTGGAAAAGTGTGTACAATATTGGATTATATGTTAGAAAAGAAGAAGAATGATAAAAACTTGAAATATAGTTTGAGTTAAATAATAACATACTGAGAATTAATACAGTAGATATAATGATAGATATCGAGCATAATAACACTATTAAGTAATGTTTTAAAATTCATTAGTTGAGTTAAAAAAAATATTAGCAATTGACAATGACATCTCATTTATTAATTTTGGTGTTATCATTACTGCTACTGATTCGTGTTCGCGCTACGCGCATTTTATATGATTATATTATTTTTTAGTATAAAGAGGGTTTTTTAAATCCATCAAGCTCATCTTTCTCTGTAGTAAACTTTTTAGCTAATGGCTTAGCAAAGAGGGTTCTTCAACCCATTCTCTCTCTGTAGTAAACCTCGATTTGGGCCATGTTTGGGCTCAAATCTTTTTCTTTTAAATCAATATTATCCCGTGACAAAAATATATATAAAAATATGATATTATTTGCCTATTTTCTCCTATAAATCTACAGAGTTTTAATTTGGAAAACATCATAAAAAATTATTATCCATTTATCATTATGTTAGTTTAATGGGAGAATAAGCACAATATACCCAAGAAGGGTCCAAATTTGCCAAATAACCCTGGTTTTCGGAAACCCAAAAGGGGATAACCTTTTGGACCTGTGTGGACGATAATACCCTCCCTTCATCGAAAGAAAATTGTGGAGATACGATGCGTGTATCAGCGCATGGGAATCTCGATTTCGGTGAGGGAAAGCTCAGAATGTGTGGTCAAACGGTGGACGATGGGGAAGACGACGGACTCCTGGGTAAAGTAGTGAACCTTTGACGTCATGATGGTGATTTCGAAGGTAAGAGCTATTTTGGGTGTGTATCGGTTTAAGAGATTGGTACTAGGGTTAATAAAGAAAACAATTAATTCTTAGCAGGTGAAAGAGTGTTAAGAATCTCGAATTCGGTGCATCAATCTTCAGCAAAAAGGTCAGATGGTGAACGGCGGGAGCAGGCGACGGACTGCTGAGTAATAAAGTGGAGCTTCACCGCTATGATGGCGATTGCGTCGGTAAGTGTTCTTTTGACCGTTTATCGAGAGAAGAGATTTTTACTAGGATTAATAGAGGCGCATATAAAATCTTAGGAGGGGCAGAGATTTTTGAGAGAGCTTGAGGGAAAACGTCAGTTTCATTACACAACCGAGAAAGAGTAAGCAATAGCCTAAATTGAAAAAACATAAATATTTAGTGTTATCAGAATATTGATTGGTAATGATGCTTTATTTTACATGTTGTGCAGGGAAGATGGGACATTTGGTGAGAGTTGTTATTGGGGACTGGCAAAGACTTGGAGAAGGAAAATGGAAGTTCGAAGTTGATCCCGTTTCAGTGAAGTACGATTTGGTTGTCAAGGAGAATGAGACTTACGAGTCTCTAGTGGCGATGGTGAGGGAAAAGTATGATGTGCACCCTTCCACTCCAGTTTCTCTGACGTATGACTTCCCCGACTGGATGAAGGTCCCTGGAGACTCCAAAAATCCGCCTGTCGACATATTTGAGGATGGGGATGTTGAACTCTTCATGGCATTGAGGATTGATTTCGCCGACCTCCAGCTTTGCGTGGCCTCCGGCTACGACGTTGATAGGTACCTGAGTAAGCGCCGAGAAGAGTACGGCGTAGCTGAAGATGGGACCGTTGTGGTTCCGGCAAAGCCAACACCTTGGAGAGGTAGCCTTAACCTCCTTTAACATATAAATTACCTGATAAAAAAGTTTGTAATGGTTACTTATTTTGTTACAAACTACAGCCATGCGTCGAAGGGGATACCTGCAAATTAGCGAGGAGAGGCTGAGGAGCATCTGCAGCAGTGACCAGATGGAAGCAATCAGGAAAGACGCTGTGGCTGTGGTGAGAAATGAACTTGACAAGCCAAATCCAATTGTCAATGACAATGAAAGCCAATCAGAAACTGACTCCGCGGACGAAATGGAGGTGTTCACCGACGGCGATGAAGGGATTATCATGCTTTCACAGAGTTCCCCTGCATCACCCGGTAGAGGCCGCATGAGATTAGCTCTAGGTTTGTACATTTTGTAATTTAGCTTGACGTTTGGAACATAGAACTCCTTATCTGTTAACATATAACTTACCAGCAAATGCTTTTGGTTAGCAAGGACTAGAGAGCTTGAGGGAATGTCAAGAGATAAGGGCAAGGGACTTGAGACGGAGCCTGACACGCATGGAACCCCTTTCTCGAATCTGCTAAAGGGTGCGGGTTCAGGGTATGCTCAGTTCGACATGCCTGATGCTGGTAATGAGGAGGTTGATGACTTCCAGCATCATGGTAATTAATATTATGTTTCGGTTAACAAATTGTTTATCGGTCGACAAATTTGGGTAGCGTGTAAGTATAATATTAGGTGATAAAATAGATTGGTTAGCGGGTACAAGTCCGCTAATTCATATTTACTTGATAACGCATATATTTAGCGGCTAAACAAATCATTCGATGTTAACACTTCGTTTGCTATGTATTGCAGATGGCAACGACATCACATCGACCGAACATCTCTATGTGGGCCAAGTGTTCGTCGACAGAGATGCCTTCAAGACACACATGTCGCTATATGCATTGGCTAACAAGTTCAGGTACTTTGTTAGAAAGTCGGAACCTGGAAAGGTGGTGCTCCAGTGCAGTGGGCTTAGCTGCTCCTGGAGGGTTTACGCCGCTAAGATCCATGGTAGTGTGCATTTTGAAATCAAGACAGTGGAAAACACACACCGCTGCACAGTGGATGAGAGAGGTCAGTTTAGGAAACACGCGACTTCGTCCATTGTTGGAGGGATGATGAGGAAGAAATACATTGGAACAGGAAGTGGGCCGCGTCCAGGAGCTATAAGAGAGATGATGAGGACAGATCACAGTGTTCCAATCTCTTACTGGACTGCCTGGAAATCTAGAGAGATTGCTATCGAGCATGGAAGGGGAAATGCCGAAAAGGCATATGCTAATTTGCCTTCCTACTTGCAGCAGCTGGCAACCGCAAATCCCGGAACACTTGTGGCCTTGGAGTCATGCAAAGGAAGTGGAGGTGTGCAGCGTTTCAAGTATCTTTTCCTTGCATTTGCAGCAAGCATTTCGGGGTTACCTTGTATGAGGAAGGTGGTAATAATTGATGGGACTCACCTGAAGAGCAAGTTTGCTGGATGCTTGCTTACCGCAAGTGCACAAGATGGAAATTACCAGATATTTTCCATTGCTTTTGGGGTGGTTGACAGCGAGAACGACAAAGCTTGGTCATGGTTCTTCAACAAACTACTTGCAGTGGTTCCGGATGCAGATGACCTAGTCTTCGTCTCAGACAGGCACATAGCCATCTACTCCGGAATACGTAGGGTAAGGCTTCTTATAAAATAACCATTGACTTATTAATTTAGGAATACACATTGTGGTAGCTGTTAATTATCTGTTAGAATAGGTTGATCCGGATAAAGCCCTTTCTGTAGACGAGTTTACGGATAAATAAGGAATTGATGGGTAACTACTTTGTTAGCTGATATCGGAACAAACTAGCAGATAATAAAAAAATGATGGGTAACAACTATGTTAACGGCTATCGTATGTGATATTAGTTCATTGATGACGTTTGTGATCACTGTTACATATAAGTGTAGGCTCTAATATGTACTCCGGAATACTTAGGGTAAGGCTTCTTATAAACTACCCGCTGACTTATTAATTTGGGAATACACATTGTGTTAGCTGTAACAGAACAAACTAACAGATAATAAAATTTTATGCTGCCAACATGTTAATTATCTGTTAGAATAGGGCTATCGTATCTGATATTAGTTCATTGATGACGTTTGTGATCACTGTTACATATAAGTGTAGGCTCTAACATGTGCAATTTTCTTTAAACAGGTTTATCCTAGGGCGAGACATTGTGCTTGCTTGCTACATCTACAGCGAAACGTGCAGACAATCTTTAAGAAGAAACATCTGATTTACCTGATTGGGAAGGCGGCAAGAGCATACAAGATGTAGGATTTCTACAAGCACTTCAACGAGCTAAAGGTTGTTGATGTTGCCTGTGCAGACTATCTGATCAGGATAGGGCTTGAACACTGGGCGAGATCCCAATTTGAGGGGAATAGGTACAACATAATGACCAGTAACCTTGCGGAGTCGCTCAATGCAGCTCTGTCTGAAGCAAGGGAGTACCCAATTGATCCGCTGCTGGAGTATGTCAGATCAATGATGATGGGATGGTTCGCCAAAAGGCGAGAAGCAGCAGCTACAACTGTGGGGGCGCTAACTCCCAAGGTAGCGGATATCCTATCAAAGAACTTCACAGCATCAACGGGTTATGCGGTGAAAGTCATCATCGACGATGAGTACGAGGTTCTGGACAATGATGGTATTTATTACCGTGTCGACCTTGAGAAGAAGACTTGTTCATGCAAAGAGTTTAAGGCACTGGGCATTCCTTGCACCCATGCGGTGGCTGCTACTATTCATGCAAATCAGACAGTGGAGAGTAAGGTTGACGCCTACTACAGCAGAGCTTTTTGGGAGGAGGCATATGCTGGGAGCATTAACCCAGTGGATCAAAGCAAAGTTGTGCCTTATCCGTTTGGAGCAAACGGCGAGAACGGACCCCTTCGTCCTCCAGCAACTCGACGACCCCCAGGAAGGCCAAGGAAGACAAGGATCCCATCGAGTGGTGAATTTACGGTTAGTGCCATTCTCGAAAGTTATTACCTTTTTTGTTAACAGCAACTGAGATTGTTATGTGGTAATATATTGGTTAACGGGTTTTACAAACTTTTCATGTTGCTGATGAAGACTCCAAGCGCCGTTGGTCATGCGGAAGGTGTGGGGGTGCTAACCACAACAGGACCACCTGTAAGATGCCTATCTGAAGTTAAAGGTCGATACTAAGTATGTAGGGGTGAGTGGATTTCTGTTTCTTTTGTAATGGTCAGATCTGGGGCGACCATCTTTAGTTATGATGTCTTAAAACTAATTTCCCCTAAGCAGCCAACATTGACACAACTGTATGTGCAATGGATGGTCTGAATCGCCTCCCCCATTTTATGTAAGAACTCGATTCGTAATTGTTTTGTTAGCAATCAAATTACGAAAGTACTGTTATCTATTTGTGTTATCTGTTAATTGTACGAATTTGCAGTCCACTAGAGCTAATTGTACGACTTTGCAGTCAACTATTTGTGTTATCAACTAAGTGTAAGGATTTATGTTTAATTGACTCTGTGGTGCATCATACAACTGGAGTGGTTTCTTCTCATAGTCAAACATGAAATGGTAATATCTTCGACAAAGGGTTTAGATATTTGTGTTGTCTGTTAAGTCTAGGACTTAGAAGTTACGCAATTTATCAGTTAGGTGTATAATACATCTGATTTGGTTTATTCAGTAGACAAAAATAAATGGGTCAAATTTATATTTCATCGGGTGTATATAATACATCTGGTTTGGTTTGGTTTTTTCAAGCAGGGTTAAGATATGGAAAAAATCGGTTAGAAAATATATTCAAGTTTACTAATAACATTTATTGTTATCATGCTAAGTGTGAGACTTTTGCAAACACTAGAAGCAATGAAAACAAAGGTTAAGATATGATTGATATCGGTTAAGTGTAAGGCTTAGCCGGTACCATAAAGGTAAAATATGAGGCACCATAAAATTGTAATATTTGAGGCAACATGATGAGGCAACATGATTCGGTTAGCAGGTACCCTAAAAGATTATGGGTTAAAACGTTAACACTAAATGGTAAGCTAGATGAATGAAAACAACAAAAATTGCAAACTAGAAAAGTAACAATAACATTCATAAATGACAATGTCATAAAAACATAAATAGATCCATAAACGACAATTTCATAAAACCATAGAAATCCTGGGGATGAACAGCAACAATAGCATTCATTTTGCAGCACAAACAAATAACATTTCAATTAAACAGGAAGCTCATCGAAGAGTTTGACAGCCAGTTGCTTGACTAGTTCAGGGAGAAGACGAGGGGTGATGCCCTTGCAACCAGCGAGACCATCGGCGGCGTGAGCTTCAATAAACAGAACAGCCATGACTGCTGCATCAGTCAGAGTGGTGATTTACGGTATTCCCCTGCATCTAGAGATTGTGAAGGGCTTTATCCCGACGGTTCCTTCTGTATATCCGAGGTGCTTGAGAACATATGGGATGATGTTGGCAATTGGGTTGAGCTCCTTCTTCATCGAACTGTCGGTTCTAAGGGTTGTGTTGCAATCCAAGACATGGAAAGTGCTCGCTCTTGTATCGATGCAGACTCCAACCCAGTGTTGCCTGTCCATGTTAAATGGAAAATAAATCCTTTCGGGCGCATTTTGAATGGGATTTTCCAAAGGGACATTGGTGAATTTAAGCTTCGAACGGTCTTTGACTGCTGTCTTGATAAAGCGAGAGTGGTGCCTCATCAACGAAGCTGGAAGAGTGGTGTCATATATAGCAACTTTTGGACTTGCAGCAGGACCACGAGACACAACTCCGATCAGGGCATCCACTACCTGCCACCCCTAAAATAAGTTAGTATACACTTTGCAATTGTAGAAAGGAAAAGATTAGTCTTTCATACGCCCGCAGGTAATATGTTCTTGCAATGAGCAATGTCACAGAACTCGGACGGAGCAACTGAATAACCATTGCCAAACACCACACACCTGTAATATAAAAAAATTTCTGTTAGCTAGGTTCTTAGTGGTTACGGAAAAAAATAATTGTTCGAATCTATTTACTTACGATCCATTTAGCACTGTTTGCTTTATAAGCTCAAAACGTTGGTCGAGGTCAGGGATTAAGGAAAGACCAACTGTTAGTTTACGATATCATTTGTAGTCTTGGAGACCAACCGGAGCGACCTTAGTCCTTTTGCTCCTACGCTGCTCCACAGACTCTTCTTCCTCTTCCTCCACAGCCGTTTCCTTGGCCACGGTGCTTCCTCCTGCGATAGTCCGAGTGAGAAAGACGGAATATCGAGAAGATAAAAGGTATATGCATCTGATTGCGTGGGAACATTCATTAGCAACGAGAGGGGGGGGGACAAAAAGACTTACATGTAATATACTGACAAAAAACAGAACAAAAATTTTACCTCGTTCATTACCACCGACGCTTGAGAAACTTCTTCTGCCACATAATCCTCTTCTGCACTAGGTCCTCCTGTAACAGACTCTCCGATGTGCTCAGGCATCATATGAACATAAATGGGGTCAGTTAACGAAAAAGGGTAGTTGCTACATTGTAAGTTTACTCGTTAAACATTTGTATTTACATGTTCCGTGCTGGTGTTGACGTCGACTTGCTGATCCATAGGTGCAGAGTCATGTACGTTCATATCCACTTGTTCTGGCACATCAGCCTCTAATAAATTAGAATCACCCTGAACTGCCTCTCCATGGTGATCGGGCTGCATAGGAAGAGATATAGGTCGGTTAGGGTGAATGTTGTCTCGATAATATGTATACTTAGCGGGTAAACTAATTCATTACCTGTTCTGGTGTGGTGTCAGCGTTGACTAGCTGATCCATATGTGCAAGCGGTCCTCCTGTAACAGACTCTCCGGGCTCTACGCGCTTCTCGGGCTGCATATAAACAAAAAAGAGTCGGTCAGAAGAATGGTTAGCCACTATAATGTTAACTTAGCCGTTAAATAAATATTTACCTGTTCTGTGTTGGTGTTAACTTCCACTATCTGATCCATAGGTGCGGAGTCATCTGCATCCATATCGACTTGTTCTGTCACATCATCCTCTTCTACAGTAGAGCCACCTACAACTGCCTCACCGGGGTGCTCGGGCTGCATATCAATAGAGATGGGTCGGTTAGGGTGAAAGTTGCCCTGCTAATATGCATACTTGTCAGATAATTATTTATTTACCTGTGAATCATCAAGTACTGGTGCTTGTTCATCAAGTGAGTCCGTTCCTGCTTCTGTGTTTGCATGAAGATGACCCTCCAACCCACCGTTAAGATCGCGCAGCACGTCGTTAATAGAAGAATCAGCAGCTTCAGCTGGAGTGGTAAAAGGTAACCCGGATGGTTCTTTGCCTTTGACGGGAATGGCCTTGCTGGTATTAGGAAGGACTTCGCGAGAGGAGAGGGGAGCGCCTGTTGCATCAATTACACCCTTAATTATTGCATCTTGCAAATCCTTCAGTTGCCGAGCGATAGAATCAGCGATCTTCTTATCCAAGTCCTCGAAGAGAGGAACTTGCTGAGAAGGAGAAGCAAGTTTCTCAAATTTGGCATCCAAAGCTTGATAAATACGCTTCTCTGTTGAGCTAATCATATCCTGTAGATCAGAGGATCCCTCGCCTTTTGGTTCTCTCTCCTTCACTTTCTTTTCTCCCCTTACTCGTGGAAGATCAATGGTGTTAAGACCACCCTTAAACATATCTTTCCTGAAAACAAAGCCTTCAAGGATCAATCGGACCATGTTGTCAACAGCAAGATCCTCAGACTCATCATCCCATGAGAAATCAAAGCCAGCGGACCATTCTTCGTACGGGTCATCGAGAATAGACCTGACTGGCACCTGATATATACTCCAACAATTAGAGTATATAAAACAACTTAACATTTAAATAATAATATTACGGCTAATAACAGTCATGTAGATGCTAAAAATGGAGAGTAACTGATAACCACTATTGACAAACCTATCGGTGATTGGCGTATCTGTATAAGTTAGCATCTAACCAAGCTGTTTGTTGTTAAGTAAATTGATATCTTCTAAATGAAATGTTATCACCTATAGCAGATCTATTGTTACAGTTAAATAAAATGTTAGCAGTAACGAGTACCTGACACTCGGAATCTATGTTCTTAGCATGACCGGGAATGAGGCAATACTTGGTAGCCGATGGTGTATTCCCCTGGTCCGCCGCAATGTCATCCTCAGCAACCGTATCTCCGCCAGGCTGTGACTCGCCATCGCTGTCAGATTCAACTATAACAACACGTTCGGAATGAGTAATCTTTTCCTTAAGGTGTGGGATCGCAGCAAGCATAATAAGCTGAATCGACTCTACATAACCACGAATCGCAACAGACGTCTGAGATAAAGCTATTTCATCTTTGCCATGAAGTGATGAAGCGAGGGTTTTGTACGATGCTCTGCCCCAGGGGAATGAGAGGAACTCATTCAGATCTCGTATCAACTCAACGTGCTCCGAGATGATGCGAGGTGTGTGGGAGGAGGCAAAGAGGATCGACGATGTTACACAAAGAAACGCGATTTTTATCCTAGCCTCTCGTGTTTTAACGACTTTGTTCCTCAACATGTCGATAGCTGTCTCGACGGTGCAGTATTTCAACGAGCCAAAAAGTTCGTTCCAGTAGAGCTTCTCTTTCAGCGAATTTTTCTTCTTCGTCTTCTTTAACGGGATCTTCGCACAGTTCAAGCCGGTCACTATGGCAAACTCTCTGAGGGATATTCTAATAGGATTTCCGGCAAACAAAACCCAAAACTCGTACTTCTTGTTGACTTTGAGGAGCCGTACGACGATATATTGGGCAAACGCTCCCGAAAAAGGCGGGTTGTCATCAATCGCAAGAATCCTCCCATATGTCGAGTTTAGAAGAAACTCCAACTCCTCAGGTTCGAGTGCGGCGAGAATCGCTCTGGTTGTCTTAACTTTGTGATAAGAGTTGACTCGCTCACCTAACGGTTCATCTCCCGCAGCGAACATTCTAGGAGGCAGCATGATTTCGTCCATCTCGCCAATTGTATGAGAGATGTCGAAATTAGGGTTTACAGGTGAGAAATTGGGGAGGAATCGAGATGGAAGAAGAAGAGAGAGATAAGCAAAATGAAATAGAAAAAGGTTTTTAAAATTCAAACCGTCGAAGTCCTTTCACGCCTGTACGTCGGGAACTGAACAGGTACAAACCTTCCTATTGTCCAATGGGTGAAAGGAAGAAGCGTAACACGTCGTTCAAAGAGACGCGCTTACACTCGCCGAAGCGTGATGTGTTTTAGGGGCAAAATGGTCCAAGAAAAAAGGCCAAACATCAAAGGGATATGTCGCAAAATATATGTGTGTCTTGGTGCATCAGTGCCAATTTCTCTAGTTTAATATCTACCCAAAATTTTGGGTAGAAATTATATTTGAGCATAGGATAGACTATAAAGTGAGAAATAAATTACATATCCATATGAGGTGGTTAATACTTTCATACATATCCAATACTTTTATGTTAATGTATCATTTATATTTGATTATATAGATCACACATGCTTATCAATACTAAACCAGTATTATTTATAAACTAAAATCTATTGTTTCTTTTATTTGTAAACAAACTAATGTATTTTTCAATAAATTAAACAAACTAGTGTATTTTGATTGATATTAATTCCATGCTGAAAAAAAAATTATTCCAAATTTGAAAATTTTATAACTATTATAATTTGTTGGAGTTAATGGATCTAATTCAATGTAAATATATCATTATAAAATTATAGAATTAAATTTTAGTGATTAAATAAACAACGGTAATTAATTCATTACTGCGTGGAAAAAAATATTCTTCGAAAATAAACAAGATTTAACCGGAAAAAACTTAAAAATTTATAGGTGTTCACAACTTAAAATAATTTTTACATTCATACTCAATATTTACTTTTCTGCATTCATGTTATTGGTTCAGTATCAATATGTATTTACTTAACATATTTTGAGATTTATCTAATTTACATTAACCAGATTATACAATGTATCCTAATCAAATGTGTGTCTCACCATTTTTGGCTAAGATTTGTGTTTCATTTCCTTGTTTTATATAATATATTGCAGGCTTGAGTTTAGAAATGACAAATTTGATTAATTCTTAAAACATGAGAGGGCTTATCAAAGCAATGCAGTATACGATGCTGCTCTACATTCAAGCTTCTCATGCGTCTGATTCGAGTGATGACAAAGTAAATAGAGTAGTAAATCAGAGTGTCAAAAATAGTCATGGGATCTGGAAAGAACAAAAAGAAAGACATCATGTTTACCTAAATATGATTAATCTTTATATGCAATGGTTGGACATAAAATGACCAAGAAAGTGATGCCCCCTGTTTAACTCTCTGACACACACTACATCAGCAACTACTTCAACGACTACGTCAAGACATAAACCCTCAGTTTATTCTTCTCCATCTCAGTATATCCTTCCATCCACATGGTAACCCACCACTCCGCATACCTTATGTAGTAACGACTAATGCATCCAGCATCAGTGACTTCGTCGCCTAATTAGTCACGAAAGACTATTGACATCTACAAGCTCTTCTTGCATCTACAATGCTTCGATGGTTTCTTATCTTTTAGATCTTGATTGCGTTAGAAAGAACTAAATAAGATATGTATAAAAATATATAATACGATATGTATGATTCATCATTCATTAACCATTCCCACTCTTTTTGATATTAAAATGAATTGTTTAGTTTCTTAATAGTTAGCTTTCAGACTTTCAGAGTATCCAAGCAATACCATATCAGTTCTGGCAAGTTTCAAAGATTTGGGCCAAGTACTTTAGGTCCAATTATAAAACATGCTATCCGAACTTGTCCTTATATAAAATTAACTGAAATTTTTTAAAGAGCTTCAGAAGAGATGTTTGGATATAATTATATTAATTATTCTTTCAGATTTGTTCCCAGTTCTTAACTATTCCATTATCTATTTGAAAAGATAAACAAAATACTGTCGACATTACTAGAATGTATGTTTAAAACATGTTGAAATAAATTTTTACTTAAATAATATTATATTTCAAATTAATAAGTACATATAAAATAATGTTAGTGCAATGAGATCGGAAAAATGCAGAAATAAATAAGATATAAGTTTTCCTCTTTTCGAATTCATTAAAATAAGAAAATCTTACAACAAATTTTTATATTACAAGAATCTTTTATGATTATCCCAATCATAAACAAAAACTCATACTAAAGTCTAGATTTGATTTATTAGAATCACTTAACCCCGAGTTAAACTATCTCTGAATCTAGACTTCAATATTCCAGTACACTTGAAGTATGTCGACAACTACGTCGATAACTAACATTGAAAAGTGACACCAAATACTTGATCACACAAGCACCAAGCAAAGATCTATCAACTTTTTTTTATTTTACGGAGACACTTTTCTGTGTAGAAGTACATCCTCTTTGTATTAATAACTAGAACTTACTCCAAAAATATTTAATATTTAATCAATTTTCTTTTTTCTTTTTCTTAAAGAATAACTTCTTTAAATAATACAGAACTATCCATTACCACATTTATGATACAAAACTATGGAAAATGAAAAAAAAAAATAGCTATGTAACATTGTGCTAGTATCCCTTATATGATAAAATAGAAGCATTAGAATATTTTTTGTGTCCACGTGTCATAACTATAATCATTATTAGAATTTGTAAAAAAATATGTTGGTACATCTAAATATATAGTAAGCTTTTTATTAAACTAACCATAAATTAAAAATTAATGTTCTTCATTATTTCATTATATAAAAATAATGTAACTGATTAAAGTGGCTTAATTATATATGACAATTAATTATTTTGAATAATAAAGATTTGATAAAAATATTATGTTCTCTATTATTTCTTAAAATTATAACTTATGAAAATAATTTAAAAAACCACATAAACAATATAATAAAATTTAGATTTTTCTGTGTATGTTATATTTTGAATTTTTAAAATGACTATAAATAACTAAAGTTGTTAAAAATATCACATTGAAATTTTTACGATCCATGGTATAAAATTTATGTTATAATAAGATACAAATGATTACAAAATTATATAAGTAGGAAGTCTTATTTAATAAATAAATAAATATATATATATATTAATAATTTTAGAATAAATGATATACCATTTAAAAATACATTATTATTTTAATTTCAAAGTTTGCTTTGATTTTTTTAGAAACATTTTGAACAAATATTGAAAACTTAATATTTATATTTTAAAGTTTGCATTGAATGTTTAAAAATTATAAATTGCTTAAACTATTAAAAATCCAAAAAATATTTTGTTATCAGTGATTTTAAATTTTGGTTATAAAAAATACAAATGATCAAAATAGAAAAAAAATGTTTGTTTGGATTAATGAGATTTATTTATTTGGTTGCACCAATTTAATTATATACTTAACAATTACTAAATTTTTAATTATTTAATATATATTTATTATTTCATAATATAATATGCAAAAAACAAATAATACATAAAAGTAATTTATATGTAATATTTAAGACGCATATCTTAATCTAATATTCATTTTAGAGTAGCTTTACACAGAGCTACGGAAGAAAAATCCCACGTATTAACCTGATTAAAAAGTACGTGCTAGTATTTATTTAGAAGTTGTCAATACAGTATCGTGGATCCATTGTCTTTTGTTGGGCATATCCACTATAAATCACAGTAACTTTGCTTCTCTTCACCATACACTTTCAAGACACAAAACAAACAGATAAGAGAATATCTCAGTAAGCTTAATCAAAGAGCAACAATGGTGGACGTGGTGATTCTTCTGGATTACTGGCCGAGTATGTTCGGAGTGAGGACGAGGATTGCTCTAGAGGAGAAAAACATCAAATTCGATTACAGAGAACAAGATCTGTGTAATAAAAGTGCCTTGCTCCTCGAGATGAACCCGGTTCATAAGAAAATACCGGTTCTCATTCACAATGGTAAACCGGTCTGTGAATCTCTCATCCAGGTCGAGTACATTGACGAGACTTGGCCAATGGAGTACCCGCTCCTTCCTTCTGATCCTTACCAAAGAGCTCATGCCAGGTTTTGGGGAGATTTCATCGACAAAATGGTAAAAAAAAATTATAAAAATCGAAAGGTAAGAAACGTTAATATTTGGTTTAATTTAATTAACAATATGTGGTTAGCTGCCCGGTCTAGGGAAGTTGATGTGGGGAGCGAAAAGTGTGGAGCAAGAGTCGGGGAAGAAGGAGTTCATAGATATGCTAAAGACGGTAGAGTTCGAGCTTGGAGACAAGACTTACTTTGGAGGCGAAACATTTGGTTATGTGGACATAGCCCTGATTGGATTCTACGGCTGGTTCGATGCTTTTGAGAAGTATGGTAACTTTAGCATTGAAGCAGAGTGCCCTACAATTATTGCTTGGGCTAAAAGGTGTGTGAAGAGAGACAGTGTGGCTAAGTCACTTCCTGATTCAGAGAAGGTTATTGAGCTCATTCCTGAGCTAAAGAAGAAAAAACGGGTCGAGTAGATCGGTCATTATTCTGTTTTGTTTTTGCTATGTTTCAATCCATCATAATAATTATTACTGTTTCAAGATCATCGAAGAAGAAAGTAAACTTCATTCATTTTCTGTTACTCTGTTTGTTACAACGGTTTCTCTTTATAATAAGAGTAAACCTGTTCAACGGTATTAAACCGGAATCAATTACAATTTGATTAAACCAGCTAAACCGAATTACAACAAACACTTTGATACTCCAATATCCCCCCTCAAGATGGCACGTATATGGAAATAAGTGACATCTTGCTAAGTAGAGACTGAAAATGTGCCGGTTGCAGAGGTTTAGTAAACACATCCGCAATTTGATCCGTTGTACGCACATGTAGAGTCCTGATGAGTCCTGCAATCACCTTGTCACGAACTTTGTGGCAGTCGCGTTCAAGATGTTTTGTTCGCTCGTGAAAGACCGAGTTATTGGCTATGTGGATTGCTGCGGTGGAGTCACAGTAGAAGGCAATGGACTGAGGTTGAGGACATTCAAACTCAGCTAAGAGATTTACCAACCATTCTACCTCTTTAACCGTAAAGCCCATAGCACGATACTCTGATTCTGCAGAAGAACAGGATACTGTATCTTGCTTCTTCAATTTCCAAGCAATGAGTGAACCTCCAAGAAACATACAGAACCTTAATTTGAGCGTCGAGTATCTTTACAAGACCCCCAATCAGCATCTGTAAACGCCTTGAGAACCAAGTCACTGCTTGAAGAGAAGAAGAGACCAAGACCAATAGTACCCTTTAAGTAATGTAGAATCTTGTGAGTCGCTTTGAAATGAGAAGGCCGTGGAGCAGAGGTGAACTGACAGAGTTTGTTGACCGCAAATGTGATATCAGGTCGAGTGATCGTGAGGTACATCATGCGGCCAATCAACCGTCGATACACATCAGGCTCTGTCAACAAATGCTCATCACTATCAGTACACATAGTGTTTCTAGGATCCATAGGAATATTATACGGTTTGCAGGCTAGTAAACCAGTATCTTCCAGAAGCTCCAAGATATATTTTCGTTGACAAATGGAGATTCCCGAGCTTGAACGAGCTATCTCAAGACCCAAAAAATACTTTAGGGGACCAAGATCTCTCAGCTTGAAGAACCTCTGCAAATCTGTCTTCAGAGTGGCAACTTCATCATCATCATTTGAGGTGATGATTATGTCATCAACATATACAAGAACCGCCACATACTTTCCTCTGACGTTTCTGATGAAAAGTGTATGGTCTGTATATGATTGATGAAAGCCCAAAGAGAGCAGTGTAGAACGAAACTTGAGAAACCATTGTCTTGAGGCTTGTTTCAAACCATACAATGATTTCTTAAGTTTGCACACTGGATTTGGAGGTAAGATAACGCCTTCTTTTGGAGTGTACCCTGGAGGAAGTGTCATATATATTTCCTCAGTCAAATCTCCATTAAGAAAAGCGTTTGAGATATCCAGCTGCGTAAGACTCCAAGCTTTAGCTGCAGCAACCGCAACTAGAGTCTTCATAGTCGTCATCTTTGCAACAGGGGAGAAGGTCTCAACAAAATATATGCCTTCTTTTTGCGTGTATCCCTTGGCAACAATTCGTGCCTTATATCTCTCTAATGTGCCATCAGCATTGAGTTTGACTTTATAAACCCATTTGCAACCAATAGCGTGTTTTCTTGAAGGTAGAGAGCAGATATCCCATGTGTTGTTGGCTTCAAGTGCAATGAGTTCCTCATTCATTGCCTTGATCCACTCATCAAACTTCTTTGCTTGTCTAAACGAAGCAGGTTAATGATGTAAAGAGATAGAGCAGATGTAGTTTTTGTAACCCTCTGAAAGCTGATCATAAGAGAGATGAGCAGCCAGAGGATACGGTATCTCTGTCTCAGCCATTACAGTAATAGTCATGTAGATATGAGGGAGCCTTAACCGTTTTGATATAGAAGCAGGAACCTTTTCCGCAGGAGTGTCATTTGCAACTGTAGGAGATGAACTCATAACTACAGGAATGTCACTCGTTGAGGAAGAGTTCGGAGAAGCATCCACTTTTGAGAAGAAATCTTCTGGTAAAGAGTCTTCAGTAGAGGAGAATGGGAAAATGTCCTCATGAAATACTACATTTCTTGAGATAAGAACTTCATTAGTGTCAAGATCCAAGAGCTTGTAGCCTTTGTATCCTGCAGAATAACCAAGGAAGACACAAGGCTTAGCTCGAGGTTGGAACATATGACGATTCTTAGAACTCGTAGAGCTGTAGACCAGACAACCAAACACTCTCAGATCTCTGTAATCAGGTAGCTTAGAAGTGAGCAACTGAAACGGAGACTTGTTCTGTAACAGAGGAGTGGGAAGTCGGTTTATCAGAAACACTTCAGTGAGGATGCAATCACCCCAATACTCAAGTGGTAGATGAGACTGAAACATCACAGACCGAGCTACATTGAGTATATGTTGATGCTTGCGCTCCACGACAGAGTTCTGCTGTGGTGTTTCCGGGCATGAGTGAAAAGCTTGTATGCCTTTTGCTTTGTAGAGATCAGTAAACTTCAACTCCTGAGCATTATCTGACCTCACACCTTTCACTGATGTCTGATATTGTTTCTCAACCATAGTGATGAAGTGTGGAAATACCTGCAGCACTTCTGATTTAGTACGCAGTAAGTAGACCCATGTGACTCTTGTATGGTCATCAACTATAGTCAAGAAGTACTTGTATCCTTCTGGTGTAGGAACTGAAAAGGGACCCCATATATCAATGTGCAACAAATCAAAAGCATGATCACGAATATTGTTTTGAGATATATAAGGAAGATGCTTTTGTTTGGCTAAAGGGCAGACTGCACAATGAAATGGTTCTTTATTCCTTTTCTTAAAACCAAGTACATCTGTAATAGCAACAATCTTTTCTACAGATGGGTGTCCAAGTCTATTATGCCATAAGGTGGTATCAAGTATAACATTTACTGAAAGAGTAACATCTGTAGCAGATGATCCAGTGACAGTAGATGCATCCAAGACGAATAGATTTGAGACTTCTTCACCCTGACCAATCGTCAACCCCCTGATAGGATCCTGTATCAGACAAGTAGATTGGTCAAATATGGCACGACAACCTATATCTTTGGTGAGCTGACTGATACTGAGAAGGTTGAAGCGAAAGTCTGGGATGTATAGTACATTGTTCAAGATAAGATAGTCATTTAGACGTATCTGTCCAACACCCTGTATTTTCACACCTATTCCCGTTGGGAGTGTGACAGATTTATCAAGAGAATCAGTCATAGTAATGAACTGATTTCTATCATGTGATACATGATGTGTTGCTCCACTATGAATAACCCAAGACTGAGAAGTTAAACAATTACCAGTGGCTCTCAACATTCCCACAAAACACAGTGAAGAAGTGGAGAAATCCATACCGGGTAAAGTTGTTATTGTTCCCATTGATGTCAAAGGAGTTGAAGTAGATGCAGCCGATGTGTTCAACTGATTGTTGAAGTAAGCAATAACACTCTGGATTTGATCTTTCGAAAGCATGTTGATCATCTCTGGAACGTTAAGCTCTTGTGTCCCACCATTTTGTAAAGCAAGTTGAGCAACAACAGGTTTGATCTGCTGCTTGTCTGCACTAACAGGCTTCACTTTGTGCTTGAATCCTGGAGGATAACCATGAATTCAATGGCATTTGTCAACAGTGTGACCAGTATAGCCACAGTGGGAACACATAGGACGTTGCTTTGGAGCAATTGTAAGCAGCATTTATTGAAGGTTGAATGTTCTCTGTTGTAGTCACTTGAAAAGCAGTAGCGTTTTGGATCGGATTGATGCTTCTTTGACTGTAATCTTGGTCAAGAAGATTATAGACCTCTCCAAGTGCAGGAACATTCTTCTTCATTATGATCTGACTGGGAGCATTAACATATGATTCATTGAGACCTGCCAAGAATTTTATAATCTTTGTATGCTCCATCTTTGTTGCAGTAGATTTGCAGCAGTTGCAACTTTGACACGTCTTAACACAATCCGCTCCATCAAGGTCATCCCACAGAGTCTTGAGCTTTGTATAATATGTAGAAAGATATGTGTTTCCTTGTTGGACAGACCAGATTTGTTGCGTGAAGCTGATAGGATCTTGGCAAGTTGGTGATATGATATCTGCTCGTCAAATCTTTCCATATCTCAGAGGCATCGCTGAATACCAAAATGCTTCCATAGATCTGCTTTGTTACAGAGTTGAGAATCGAAGACTTGACCGTACTATTGCATCGAGACCATATACGATAGTGAGGATGATTTTCAACTGGCCTATGCAAGGATCCATCAACAAAGGCTATCTTGTTCTTAGCTTCTAGAGCGATAGTGATAGCTAAGTTCCAGGTGTTGTAGTTTGATCCATCGAGTACCTTAAAGATGAGTGACGTTCCTGGATTATCTCCGCTTGTAAGGAAGTACGGAGAATATTGAACGCCATCGAAGTCGAAGGGTTCTCGAGGAATGAATGATTGAATCGGAACGGTGGAAGAAGATGGATTCGCCGCAAATGTCATCGGAATAGGTGAATCAGAGACAGAGGTAGCCGGAATAGGCCGAGAAGCTCGAGTCGCAGATGTCGAAGCACGAGCTGTTCTCCTCGTCGTTTTGCGAAGCGTAACCATTTTCTAATTGGAAAACGGCAGAATGATCGGAAGGAGACGGAGATGAAGGATCTACCGGAGTTCAGCTCCGATCGATGAAGAATCCGAGAATCGAATCGTTGATGTTGAGATCAACGCTCTGATACCATATTACTGTTTCAAGATCATCGAAGAAGAAAGTAAACTTCATTCATTTTCTGTTACTTTGTTTGTTACAACGGTTTCTCTTTATAATAAGAGTAAACCGGTTCAACGGTATTAAACCGGAATCAATTACAATTTGATTAAACCAGCTAAACCGAATTACACTAAACACTTTGATACTCCAATAATAATACATACCTGCGATGTGGTTAAGGTAGTAAGAGCATGTCTCATATTTGTTTCATTACGAGAAATGCTTCAATGGTTTTTAATTTTCTTGGTCGGTGGGGAAAGATGGAAAGAAGATTCTGATTTATCGAGTGTAGACATTTAATATATCCAAGACGGGAAGTTACTAATAATTGTTTTATATTGACATATACTTTGTCGAAAACGCCAATTCAAACCCAAAATACTAAGAAAAAATTACTAAAACTAAATACAATGTTATAAATCTTATGGTGCACGATCCATAACCAGGTCCTGTTCATAACCGGCCTAGACCTAGAGAGAGAGAGAGTCGGCAGCCATTGGCTATTTCCTTTTTGCTCTTTGGTTGATTACCTTTTTCCTTTTGGTTTGGGATTTGTACTCTTTATTTATTTGTATTTTTCCTTTTACTAGTCTTTCAATTTATCTATGACAGTGTAATTCCCTATATAAAGGAACCATATGTTTATGAATAAGATACACCTTTTCCCATACTTTTACAACATACAAAAACTGTTTTGTCTCTTTGCCAATCATTTTTTGGTCGGATTTAAACTTAGATACCCCTGACCAATTTTAAAAATTCATATCAGTTATTTTAATAGTCAGAAAATATGAAATATACAAAATGCACATAAACAAAAGACAATTATATAAAAACTATTTAGGTTGACTAAATATTAGTAGAACACAATTTCATTTTTTGATCTACGAATAACAGAAAACATCATCTATTGTCTGTGAGCTCGTAGATTGTAGATTCAGATAACTACATTGATATATGCAGCTCGTAGAACATAAAATCAACTATTGGTTATAATTCTACCTTAGTAGAATTAGTCGGCTGCCAATTACTTTAGTTCTGAACTATGGTAGATTTCATTAACTATTACTTTTTAATATATCTAAGAAAATGAAATTACAAAATCTGCCTATGTACAAATACTCTACGAAATTATATTTGCTTTATATACCAAAATGCTTTATCCTACTACAGGCGGGTTGCACAATCTATAATTTTATCCAACTTCGAAAAGTATATTTTCCAAAAATCTCTCCAGAATATGTTAAGAAAATATATTGTAAATCTATAATTTCCTATATTTTCGTTTTTCCTAAGTTAATATTTTTTCTTTAAAAGTCATGTTCTCCTTGTTCATCACACGTTCTTTGACAACTTTTTTTTGTAACCACCCTCAAAAATTTGAATCTCTTGTTGAAGAAGATGCATATTTATTCTTTTGTGGGTGTGGAAATTTGATCCCCTTAAATGATGGGGATTTGCTGTTGATAGAAAAAACGAGGTAGAGTACTGGTTGTGGAATTGACAATTTCCTTTGAAGATCTAAGGGTTATAGATTTTGTGGATTTTGGAATTGACCAAAACAATATTGAGCTTAAGTTAAACTATTTACCTATGGAGTTAATCAATACAATAGATTGTCCCCCAATTACAGAAGAAGCTTCCGGCCCTGCATACCGAAGAGCCGGAAGTGGAGGAGATGGATGAGGTTCCACTCGTAGAAGGAAACCTGGGTCGAAACTTGAAGATAGGCACCAAGCTCCCAGAAGGGCTAAGAAGGAGATTGGTCGACTTCTTGAGATCTAACTCCGACTGCTTTGCTTGGTCCCATGAGTTACCTACAAATTTTTTTTACATATGTACGTGGAAAAGCTTCGACAAGTTTTTGTGTGTCTACTTCACCTATCAATAGAAACAATGACAACATTGAGCTTGATAAGGAGGAATATAACTCGCATTTTAGTGAGCAAGGTGAACTTTCCTCGTTTTCACCTTGAGATGACATTGATAGTTCATATGAATCGAATAAGTATATTGAAGACAATGGTAACTTGAACGAGTGGGAAGAAGATGATTATGTCGACTTAAATGCAAAAGAAGACGATAGTGGAAAAAGTGTTCGGTTTTCTTTGATGGATGTTGTGAAGAGGGGTGAAACGTTTCAAAACATATCGATGTTGAAGGCAGCATTCGAAATGTCAGCAATGAAGCATAGCTTCGATTACAAAGTTGTGAAATCAGATAGGAAACTTTGGTACATCAGATACATTGAAAACAAGTGTAACTGGAGTATTCGTGCTAAGAGGTTATCAGGATCGACATATTCCATCATCAAAAAATATCTGGCGGGTCATACATGTGCTGAGTCAAGTATGAATAATGGTTGTCGGAGAGCTTCTGCAAAACTATTGGGAATCTAATAGTGTATAGGTATGATGGTGTGCAAGAAGGTCACAAAGCTAATGATATTAGACAGTGAATATGAGAATTGATCATGGATGCAAGAAATCTAAATCCTTAGCATCCTTTGGGATGCTCATGAGTTTGCAATTAATGTGGTTAGAGGTATTCTAGAGAAGATTTTTGGAAAAATTCTGAAATACTTTCACATGCTGAAAGAAACTTATCCAGGAACATACACGTTTTACGAAACCGATATTGATGGTAAATTCCGATTTCCTTTTGTTTCGTTTGGGATACCAGTACGAGCTTTTCACACAGCCATGCGAAAAATTCTTGTTGTTGATGGGACATTTTTGAAAAGCAAATACAAAAGGATATTACTTGTTCCAACATATTTAGATGGAAACTCTAACTTGTATCATATTGCATTTGCGGTTGTGGACTCGGAAAATGATCGTTCATGGGATTGGTTTATGATACAGCTAAAGGTTGTCGTTGCGGATGAGCATTCTCTAGCTTTTGTATCAGACAGAAATAGCTCACTTTATAAGGCGATTGAGGATGTTTATCCTCTTTCTCAACATGGAATTTGCATTCATCATTTGTTGAATAATGTGGTCACATATTACAGAAGAAAGGGAGTGGTTGGATTGATTGCAAAAGCTTCTAAAGCTTATAGAGTCGTTGATTTTCAGAAACGATTCGAAGCTGTGTGTAATTCCAACTACTGGAAAATATTTAACCGATGCAGATATTACAAAATTGGCTCACTGTCAGTTTCTAGGATTCAGGTACGCTATCAGGACAACAAACCCGGCTGAATCAATAAACTCTGCTTTACGCTCACCAAAATAGTATCCAGTCATTCTTTTGTTGGATACAATCAGAGAAATTCTGATCGGTGGTTCTTCGAACGTCATACACTAAGCATGAAGCATACAAAACCATTAACTATTACCATCAAGAGAAAGATAGATAGGCGGATTAATAAGGATAAAACGTTTCTTGTCCAGCCAGTTAACGAGCATCATTTTTTGGTTCGTGGAGATACAACCGATTGTCTGGTTTATTTGGACGAAAGATATTGCTCAGAAAGATATTGCTCATGTAGGAAATATGACTTGCTAAAAATTCCATGTAGACACTGTTAGGGAAAAATATCCAGGCGTAAGTTTTCTCCAGCTTCCGGATAGGTCCTCGACTTCCGGACCCTTGCTCAAAAAGAAACCAGGGACCAACCCCTGCCATAGGTCCGACACCCTTGATCGGACCGACCCTTAGAGAAAAATAGAAGTTTTCCGCCTAAGGGGAAACTTCCATTTTTCCGATTATGGAAGAGTTCCTGTACTTGAAGCCGACATCTACATCTATAAAAGGAGAGCCCAAACCATAGAACAAGGGATCGACTTTTCTAGACTAGGAGATTAGGTTAAGGTGGCTAGAACTAAGGTTCATACACCCAAACGTTGTAGTCCCGATCAATACTCAATAAACATCTCCTTAGTCTCGATTTTCTTGTCTTCTCATACAAATCCTCTAGTGTTCCGTAGTACTAAAACGACCCTACACAAAAATACCATAACAGTTTGGCGCTAGAAGGAGGGGGGTAATCCAACTACGTGACGATGGCACTAGATGACGATACTAACCAAGCAGAGATGACTCCGAGGGAGATCGTGCTCCTCAATCGGCTCGAAATTCTTCAAAGTCAGGTCACCGACCTTCACAAAGCTCGAGAGACCACGCCTGGAGGTCATGAACTTCTTCTAGAAGTTCAAACCCTAAAAGATCAACTTGGAGAACACTCCAAGCAGCTGCTGCAAAGTGCCGAGAAGCTAGACGCTATGGAGGCGGAGAATCTTGTCCTTCGGCAAGAGAACCAAACCCTCGGCGAAACCAACAACAAGCGAAAGCGGTTCCGAACTAAGGTTCGACCTATGGCTTCGCTCAACACTCCCCGCGATGGTGAAAGAACGTCTCACCGACCCATCACCACAGATGACAAACCTGAAGGCCGAGAAGCCGCTCACAACGCGACCCGGGTGCAAGTGGATAGCGATTCCGACACTGAAGACGAAGAATACTTACCAGACGATCCCGCGATCTTACACCCATCTCTAGCTGCCTACCTAGAAAGGGTGGTTTCCGAAAGGTTCGGCACCATCCAATCTATGGTGGAAAGGCTTCCAGGGGTAGCTCCCCCTATCCGGAGGAGCAATCCAGGGTCCTATTCCGATACACCATTCGTGGAGGAGATTGCTTCGGTAGAGATGCCACGCAAGTTCTCCTTCCCGAGGATAAAGATGTATGAAGGTACATGAGATCCCGACAATCACGTTGCTCAGTACAAGCAACGCATCCTAGCCGTAGCAATCCCCCGGGATGCATAGGAAGCTACCATGTGCATAGGATTTGGATCGACCTTGACCGGTCATGCTCTTCAATGGTACATCAACCTTCCTACCAAGTCCATCAGGTCTTTTGCAGCCCTTAGCGACAAGTTTGTGGAGCAATTCGCTAGTAGCCGCAACCTAGAGAAAAACTCAGATGATCTCTATGAAGTCCTCCAGCATAGGAACGAACCCTTGCGTTCCTACATAGCACGCTTCAAACAAGAGAAGGTGGCTATCCCGGAGTGCAACGTTGATACGGCTATGTCAGCCTTTAAGCAGGGCCTACTCCCGGAGGGAGATCTCTACAAGGAGCTGACCAAATACAAGTGCAGGACTATGGAAGATGTATTGTCTCGTACTTGGGCTCAAGTAAGATGGGAGGAGGACGTTGCAAGTAGGGCAGAGGCCTACCCGAAACACGATCAAAAGTCCTCAAAGCTAACTAGGAACGATTGCGATGAGTCCTTCCATCCCAAGTCAGCTAGGGAGACTAGTATTCCAGGCAGGGGCAGATATCAAAATCGTCCTTTGCCTAGATTCGAAGGAATGATGGTATCCACCTGGCCCGATATTTCTCATCTTACAATAACAAAGCCAGAGCTGATCGGTGTCCTACGAAAAATGGGTCCGCAAGTCAAGTGGACCCCTAAGATGAAGGCCTCAGTGGCTAACCGAAACCCCAAGCGGTGGTGCGAATTCCATAGTGATCATGGCCACACTACTGAGGATTGTATAGCCCTGAACATAGAAGTCGCCGAGCTTCTCAAGAAAGGACACCTGAGAGAATTCCTCTCGGATAAGGCCACGAACCTCCTGAATAAAGAAGGTCCCAGTCTTCCTACCGAAGCGGCTCCCGCGTTGCCACCACAGCAAGACCGGGTGATCCACGTCATCTCAGGCGGATCAGAAGTAAGCGGAATCAGCAGGGCCGATGCCAAAAGAAGTACTCGCAATGCCAGAAACGGCCAAGAGGCCGAGGGTCCTAAGCGCTTACTCCTAGGAAAAGATGATATCAGTTTCACTGCAAGGGAGCAGGAGAGGGTCCTAGCTCCTCACCACGACGCCCTTGTTATTTCACTTACCATAGCGAACTGCTTGGTTAAGCGAATATTGGTGGATAATGGGAGCTCCAGTAACATTATCTTCCACTCAGCCTACGCCGATCTAGGGCTGGAACCTAAGGCCTTAACGAGAAAGGCGACCCCTTTTGTAGGCTTCAGTGGAGATGTAAAGCAAACCTTAGGAGAGGTCCTTGTCCCAGTATATGCCGAAGGGATAAATCAGGCCACAAAGTTCATAGTCGTCGACTGCCCTTCATCGTATAACGTGATACTAGGAAGGCCTTGGATCCACGACATTGGAGCCGTACCTTCGACTCTGCATCAACTGGTTAAGTTTCCAACTCCCTAGGGCATTAAGGCGGTCAAGGGAGATCAGGAAAATGCCAGGTCTTAGGTCTTATAGAAATTACAGAAGAAGCTTCCGGCTCCGCATACCGAAGAGCCGGAAGTGGAGGAGATGGATGAGGTTCCACTCGTAGAAGGAAACCTGGGTCGAAACTTGAAGATAGGCACCAAGCTCCCAGAAGGGCTAAGAAGGAGATTGGTCGACTTCTTGAGATCTAACTCCGACTGCTTTGCTTGGTCCCATGAGGACATGCCTGGAATTTATTCCGACGTCATCATGCATCAACTTCAAGTAGATCCAATGCATCCCCCTGCCAGGCAGAAAAGGAGGAAGTTCGCCCCTGAAAGGGACGAAATTATCAACGAAGAGGTCAAGAATCTATCCGATGCCGGATTCATACGAGCAGTACAATACCCGGAATGGCTAGCTAATGTGGTGGTCGTGAGGAAGAAGAATGGGAAGTGGAGAGTTTGTATCGACTTCACGGACCTTAACAAGTCCTGTCCTAAAGACCCATTCCCCTTGCTTCATATCGACAAGCTAGTCGATGCAACTGCTGGTCACCAACTGATGAGCTTCATGGATGCATTCTCCGGATACAACAAAATCCTAATGCATCCAGACGATCAAGAGAAGACCTCGTTTATGACCTCTCGGGGCATCTACTGCTACAAGGTCATGCCCTTCGGATTGAAGAATGCCGGTTCGACCTATCAAAGGCTTGTCAACATGATGTTCGCCGACCAGATAGGGCAGACCATGGAATTTTATATTGACGATATGCTGGTAAAATCCTTGGATGCCGAGGATCATATCTCGCACCTTCAACAGGCGTTCACCATCCTCAGGAGGTACAATATTAAACTCTACCCTTCAAAGTGCTCATTCGGAGTAAGCTCTGGGTGTTATGGTATTTTTGTGTAGGGTCGTTTTAGTACTACGGAACACTAGAAGAATTTGTGTGAAAGCAAGAGATTAGACTAGAAGAGACGTTTATTGAGTTATTGATTGAGACTACGACCTTTCATGGTGTATGAACCTTAGTTCTAGCCGCCTAACCCTAATCTCTTAGTCTAGAAAAGTCGATCCCTTGTTCTAGGGTTTGGGCTCTCCTTTTATAGATGTAGACGTTGGTTTAAAGTAGAGGAACTCTTCCATAATCGGAAAAATGGAAGTTTCCCCTTAGGAGGAAAACTTCTATTTTGCTCTTAGGGTCGGCCCGATCAAGGGGGTCGGACCTATAGCAGGGGTCGGTCCCTGGTTTCTTCTTGAGCAAGGGTCTGGAAGTCGAGGACCTATCCGGAAGCTGGAGAAAACTTATGCCTGGATATTTTTCCCCAACAATTTGCCCCTTATTCCTTGATTTTCTCGTGGAAATCAAGGGATAACATGTGTTCTTGGACCTTGGTAGTTTTCTCTTAGGATGGAGTCTTCCTTGGATACCTTGTCTTCTTGCATTGAGTTAAGCCGGGACCCTTGTTGATGACTGAAGCAATGACCTTATGAAGCTTTAAATGTCATAACTTCCCTGGAATATCCGGATCCTTGCCTTAGCCTGCTTTCAAATGAAGAACTGGGACAGGATGAACCCTTTCGAAGGAGGGGGGTAATCCAACTACGTGACGATGGCACTAGATGATGATACTAACCAAGCGGAGATGACCCCGAGGGAGATCGAGCTCCTCAACCGGCTCGAAATCCTTCAAAGTCAGGTCACCGACCTTCACAAAGCTCGAGAGACCACGCCTGGAGGTCATGAACTTCTTCTAGAAGTTCAAACCCTAAAAGATCAACTTGGAGAACACTCCAAGCAGCTGCAGCAAAGCGCCGAGAAGCTAGAAGCTATGGAGGCGGAGAATCTTGTCCTTCAGCAAGAGAACCAAACCCTCGGCGAAACCAACAACAAGCGAAAGCGGTTCCAAACTAAGGTTCGACCTATGGCTTCGCTCAACACTCCCCGCGATGGTGAAAGAACGTCTCACCGACCCATCACCACCGACGACGAATCCGAAGGCTGAGAAGCCGCTAACAACGCGACCCGGGTGCAAGTGGATAGCGATTCCGACACGGAGGGCGAAGAATACTCACTAGACGATCCCGCGATCTCAGACCCAGCTCTAGCTGCCTACCTAAAAAGGGTGGTTTCCGAAAGGTTCAGCACCATCCAATCTATGGTGGAAAGGCTTCCAGGGGTAGCTCCCCCTATCCGGAGGAGCAATCCAGGGTCCTATTCCGATACACCCTTCTTGGAGGAGATTGCTTCGGTAGAGATGCCACACAAGTTCTCCTTCCCGAGCATAAAGATGTATGAAGGTACAGGAGATCCCGACAATCACGTTGCTCAGTACAAGCAACACATGCTAGCCGTATGATACTGCTCAAATTACCCTATAGAGTTTACTCTCTCAAATAAGAGGTTCAGCTGTAGTACTTTAGGGATCGAATCACGAGGAGCTAGGGAACCAATTAAATCTAATCAATTAATCAATCCTAGGTGAAGTTGGTTTTTATGATGAAAATATAAATGACAATCCTAAAGTGAGCAAGGTAGTTGCTTTAACTGACAATATGATGGTTGTTTAAATGATAATGAAGAGTGCTAAATTTAGGGCTTTTATTTAGGAAATGAGATTATAATATCTATAAATGCTTAATAAGTTGTTTGAATGATATTAAAGAACTCAGCCGCTTAACACTCAGTGATGTCTCACTGGTTAAATAACTAGATCTCTGATCTCAACTGTCGTCTGTTGACCAGAAAAAGAGTCGATTGATATCCTTTAGAGATATCGAGCGATACACCTTTCACAGCGCCGATCGATTGTCCAGTTGGGATATCGATCGACGGCTTCTAGAAATGCCTAGGCGCGAGCCGATAATGAACACTAGGTCTCAAGGAGGGCGGTTAGCTCTTCTCCAAGGAGACAACTAGTTCAAACAGATAATTCAAGATATAAGGATCCTAGTGATCTATGCTCTAGTTAGTGATAAGAGGACTTTTCAAAGGTCCAATTATGCAAATCAAAGTAGTACTTCAGATGTCAATCCATTCCTAGTTCATTTTAAAGCAAAGAGAATACAAGTCTATACTTAATCTAAGTCTAATGATTGAGTGAATGGTTTTTATGCTAAGAACAATACTAAAAAGCAATAAAGATAGAAACTTTCTTTAGATTATGAGAGGAAGAACTCATGGGATTAGGGATTTAGACCTTGGGTGATCAAACTTAATCTAAAGGTGTCAGCTTTCAATCAATCTATCTACCTTAGACCTAGACACAAGAGTAAACAAACTCTATCTCTAGATGAATGCTCATTCACTTCCAAAACTCAAGCATCAAATCTCTTTGGTTGAATGTTTAGGAAGCAATCATTAATGACAAGTCTAATAGCCATCTTAACACCTTTAACAACAAATCTCTTTGGTAGAGTATGTTAAAAGCTTATGAGAGTTGGTTAAGACATTTCATCGAACACCTTGTGGGTGGGAAATGTCTAGAACTCAACTTTAGAGAGGCCAGCTCTAAAGAAGCATTAAAAACACTCTACTAGCAAGGATTAAGAAGGATCTACACCTAAACACCCTAGATCAAGCCTAATCACCCTTAATCTCCCTAACCCATGAATCCAAAAGTGGATTACTCACTAACCACCATGATTATTCTTGAACCCATGAGGTTTCCAAGCTTAATCATGTTTAAGAAAGCAAGATATGAAATTATAAACACTCAAGAACACAAGAACAAAAGGGAAGAACTTTCACCCAAAAGGTTTTGTGTTTCTTAGAGAGAAAATAAGATAATCTCTCCAAAATGGAGATTACAAAGTATTTATACTTAGGGTTAGGGTAAAGAAAGATACATAGGATAAAAGACTAGAGTGCCCCTTGGATAAGGCTAATTAGAACCTCAAAATAGTGTTTAAAATGACCCAAGGTCGAATTGGGTCGAACCGAACCGGTTTGAGAAAACCAGCCTCAACCACTCTCTCACCCAAACTGCCTCACGCCCGGGTTGCGCATTCCGGTCCTGCACTCCGGTCTGAGCCTGCACGCCCGGCATGCTCACCACGGTCTGACCACTCCGGTCTCAGCCTCCACGCCCGGCATGCTCTCCCCGGTCCAGCCATTCCGGTCCATGGCTTTACGCCCGGGGTGTGCTTCCCGGTCTTCACAGTCCGGTCCTGCCTCTTCACGCCCGGGATGGTGATTCCGGTCTCGACATTCCGGTCTAGTCGAGTCTAAGAGAGTACTTGCTTGGCTGAGCTTCATTCTTCACCTCCTTTGGATCTTTGAACTCTTAAACACTTCACATCATCTCATAGTATGCTCCAACACCTGATAGGGACATATGAATGCAATATGGATCCTAAAGACACTAAGATCTAAGCTATATGATCAAAATGCACAAGATATGAAGGCTAAAAACATGTAAATATGCAAGATATCAACTCCCCCACACTAGTCCTTTACTTGTCCTCAAGTAAACTTTCAAGAACTAAGGAGGAGAGGTTTGAAAAGAGGGATTTCATAACCAAAAGATGCTCTTCTTAGCTCTCATCTTAACAATCTTGCATAATCATAACAACTAGCTAGAGCAAAACTTCCATTCTTCTCTAACTTCTCTAGGCCTATTCAACTCTTTTGATCTCTACACTCATCATCATGATTCCACAAACCCAAATCCAATAACTCTCTAACAATCATTAAGCAAACTCAATAGAAAATCTTGCAAATGGTCAAAAGGTCCAAGTCATTTGGTTTGGAAAGGAAATGTTTTTGTTCAATGATGAAATAAGAAGTTCAAAATAATCTTTAAGGGTGGTTTACTCTCAAAACAAAGTAGCTTTGGCAATGCACATAATATATCTAAGAAAGGGATCAACTCATGCATACAATGCTCAATCTCCATTGTTCTACCCTTCCCCATATATATACAAGTTCAAACTTCAAATTCAAATGCCCAAACCCAACTCTCATCACTCACCAAGATAACCCAAAGAACTCAAAACACTTCTTTAAATAGAACTCTTTTCTTTTATGGAGTCAATCAAGGGATTTTTTGTTTATTTACACTTTTAGATTCAACTTAGCTCTTTCTAAACTTTGCTAGCCCCCTTTTTCACATTTTTTTTTAATTATTTTTATTTTTTTTTATTTGGGGGCCAAGACATTAATGCTTTGAGCTAAGGATCACAAATTATAATCCCTTGAGACAAGATAATCACTCTTAGAGTTCTAAAAGTTTAATCTTCTCTTTCTTAACCAAACCATACTCCCAAAGATAAAGTCAACAACACTCACCACCCAATCCTAAGTGCTAGACAAAGATGTGTCTAATCTAGCTAGAATGGAGACTAAGCATTGTCGATCCCGATACTCTCAACATTATGCACATGCAAAGCTTTCCAAAAAGACCTCACTCAACAAACAATGAAGGCTTGAAAGAAAACTTTGGGTTCAGGGTGCGGAGTGCCACTTGAAATTGTAAAAAAGATTAATGGACAAGAAGGATAAGACAATTCAAGTGTGTATAAGCCATGACTCAGCACACAAAGGACCATAAGCAAGAGACATGAAGTTTAAATAAGACAGGAGCATCTTCAAAGAGAGAGTTTCAAACAATCCAATGAGTTTTGAGAAGAGAATTCAAGGCACAAAGTCTACAAGCTATCAAGAGAATGCTCAATCTAATTGTCATGATTACAAAGGTTACCAAAATGAGAACTTAGCATGAGCATATTTACAAGGTAAAATCATCCCCTTATGCATGAATGCAACCTATATGAATGCTTCTAGACTCAATCCTAAAATGCAAATGATGCAACTAAATGCTTCTTTTTGTGTTTTTCAAAATTTTTAAATTTTTTTTATATGCAAATAACTATCTATAATGCATGCTAATGACAAGAAACACAAGATCATCAGCAACTTGCACCTCCCCCACACTTAATTCACACAGTCTCTTGTGTGAAAAGTGGAGAGAGATGACCAAAACAAAGTCTAAATGCAAATGAAAATGGTATATACAAGAAAAGGTGAAGGAGTACCTCTATGGAGCGTGAGAAGAGGTATTGGTGTCTAAGGAGTAGAGTCTGGTCTCCTTCCTTCTTCCATGGGTCTCTAAATGAAAATCCAAAAGACATATGTACAGGGATAGTCATGGGACTTCCTCCCAAGTGAGCTTGTTTTAAGTCTCTAGCTTGACTTTCCATCTTTTGGTTAGTGAGAAGGAGGGTCCTTCCCACCTTCAAGAGTGATGGTGAGGACCTGAGAGAGGAGTTCTTGAAGCTTGAGTGGATCATCTTGGAGCTGAGGGTTGATGATGGCTCTTGCACTTGAGAATGGCCTTGACTTGCCCTTACACCTGAGCTTGTACTCAATGACACCATCCTTGAGCTTCATTGGATGGAGAGTGAGAGTGTGTGAGATCATATCAAGAGATGGAGGATGAGTTTCTTGCAGCAACTTCTTCTTGCCATGAGTGGCCTTTGAGGTTCCACTCATCCCCTCCTTTTTAGCACTTTCCAAGTGCTCAACACACAACTCTTTAGAAGTCTCTCCATTGAGACCTTTTGTCTCACAAATAACAACTTCATCTTGGGGCTTCTTATCAGCTTCTTGGCCAAAAGTGATTGTCCCACAATAGCCAGCATCCAATGGAGGTTGTAATGGGTAGGAGACAGTTTTGTTCACATTCATAAGAGTGACCTTCTTGTTGGGAAAGTCAATGCAAGCTCCAACTGTTGTGAGGAAAGGTGTGCCCAAGACCAAAGGAACTCTCTTCCCAGTCGCCATGTTAAGGACAGTGAGGTCAATGGGAATGGTGCATGCTCCAATCTTCAAAGGGAAGTCTTTAATGATACCAAGTGGGGTTGTAGAAGAGGAATCCCCAAACTGTAGTGAAGACTTGTCTGGTTCCATACTCTCAATCCCTATACTCTTCACCATCTCCATTGAGATTACATTCACACTAGCACCAGAATCAACAAGAGCATCTTTAAGAGTGAGCTGACCAAGGGAGCAAGGTAAAGTGAACATCCCTTGGTGTCCAAGCTTAGGAAGAGACTTTGGAGGGACTGGTGGGTCAAGCTGCAGTGTTGAGATGTTCAGGAGCTCTGCTACTTCTTCTTTGTGAGTGAGAATGTCCTGGATGAGCAGCATTTGGACATGAGCCTCACGCATACCCGAGATCTCTGGAAGCTTGACGCCAACATCACTTAGGTTCTTCCTGAACTTGGAGATAACCTTCTTCTGAGCTTTGGTGAGGACCCTTTGTGGAAATGGGAGTGGGACCTCATATGGTGACAGCTCAACCTCATTGGCTTCTTCTAGTTTAACCTCTTTCAGCTTGTTGTCAGCTCTCCTCTCAACTTGTTTCTCAGCCCTAGGCTCAGCTCTGTGCAGATTTGTTGCTTCAACTTTCCTTTCAACTTGCACCTGAACCCTTTCCATAACCTTATCCACCATATGTGCTTCAGCTGTTGCTACAATCTCTGTTCCATGCAAAAGTCTTTCAATCTCATCCACCTCTTTCTCATGATCACTCAGCTCAATCTTTGAAGAAGTAGTAGAGATGACAACATTGCAAGACTCCTTGGGGTTCTTATCTGGTTTCCCTAGTAGTGATCCCATTGGGCTTTTGGAAGATGATGGCATAGAGGCGACCTGACTCTCCAAAGCATTAAAGCGAGAGGCAAGTAGTAGGAACTTGTTGTTCAGCTCGGTATAGCTAGTATCAATCTTGGAGTGCACGGTTTGGAACTCATGACCAATGTCCTTTGCTAATCTAGACTGAGCATCCATTATCTGCTTGAACATTGACTCCATACTTCAATCAGGAGCTGTAGCTTGAGAAGAGTTTCCTTGAGCTTGATTGGACTGATTGTTGTTGTTCCCAAAACTAGGAGGTGTGTTTTGCCTAGGCTGGTATTTGTTGTACTGAAAGTTAGGTTCCTTTTTGTACCATGTACCATTGTTGTTGATGAAGCAAAGCTCTTCTTGCCCTTCCAAACCATCAACCTCATTCACCTTAGGAGGAACCTCTTGACTAGGATCACCAACAAAGCTAACCTGCTCCTTCTTGGATTGGTTTGAAAGAACCAAGTCCAACTTGTCTTGCAAGGATTTGATATCCTTCTTTGTCTGCTGATCCTCACCTCTGCTGGCTCTATCATACTCCTCATTGTAAACTGAGTCACTCTTTGCCATGTTCTCCACCAGCTCCTCTGCATCCTGCTCAGTTCTGCCCAGGAAGAAACCATTGCTAGCTGTGTCAAGCCTGTTTCTGCAAGATGGGAGAACTCCCCTGTAGAAGGTACTAAGCAAGCTTTCCTTGGTGAAACCATGATGAGGACACTGAGCAATGTAGCTGTTGAATCGTTCCCATGCTTCACCAAAACCTTCAAGATTCCTTTGTTGAAATCCTGAAATCTCATTCCTAAGCTTTGCAGTTCTTGAGTTAGAGAAGAACTTGGTGAGGAAGGCTTCTTTGCACTCATCCCATGTCCGGATGCTATCTCTTGAGAGACCCTTCTCCCATGTGTGAGCTTTATCTCCCAAAGAGAATGGAAACAGCCTAAGCTTCAATGCATCTTCAGAAACACCATTGATCTTGATGGTGCCACACAGCCGATCAAAGTTGTCCAAGTGATCTAGAGGATCTTTCAAAGCAAGCCCATGGTACTTGTTGCTTTGGATCATGTTGATCAAGCTTGACTTGATCTCAAAGTTGTTGTTCTCCACAGCTGGTGCTCTAATGCCAGCCCTATTTCCATGGATGTTAGGCTGATCATGGGCACCAATTGCTCTAGCTTGGCGCTGTGGATGTCTTGGTCCAAGGTTGGCAGCTCCTTGACCATCTTCAGCAGCTCTATCTTGAGGCAGGTTCTCCATATCAAAACCCAACCTCTGAATGTGAGCCTGTTGCTCTTCTTCCCTTCTCCTTCTCACAATATCCCTCTCAAGTGCAGAAATGTCTTCAACAATGGAAACAAGGCTTGATGAACCTCTGCTCCTCAAGTTCATACACCTGAAAAGTCAAAGAAAGAAAGAAGGCAAGAAGCAATATCACAATAGAAAATAAAAATGATTTAGTCTCAAGCAAGTGACTAAATCTCAATGTCAAAATCAAACTAGGATTGGCAACGGCGCCAATTTGATAAGAGGACTTTTCAAAGGTCCAATTATGCAAATCAAAGTAGTACTTCAGATGTCAATCCATTCCTAGTTCATTTTAAAGCAAAGAGAATACAAGTCTATACTTAATCTAAGTCTAATGATTGAGTGAATGGTTTTTATGCTAAGAACAATACTAAAAAGCAATAAAGATAGAAACTTTCTTTAGATTATGAGAGGAAGAACTCATGGGATAAGGGATTTAGACCTTGGGTGATCAAACTTAATCTAAAGGTGTCAGCTTTCAATCAATCTATCTACCTTAGACCTAGACACAAGAGTAAACAAACTCTATCTCTAGATGAATGCTCATTCACTTCCAAAACTCAAGCATCAAATCTCTTTGGTTGAATGTTTAGGAAGCAATCATTAATGACAAGTCTAATAGCCATCTTAACACCTTTAACAACAAATCTCTTTGGTAGAGTATGTTAAAAGCTTAGGAGAGTTGGTTCAGACATTTCATCGAACACCTTGTGGGTGGGAAATGTCTAGAACTCAACTTTAGAGAGGCCAGCTCTAAAGAAGCATTAAAAACACTCTACTAGCAAGGATTAAGAAGGATCTACACCTAAACACCCTAGATCAAGCCTAATCACCCTTAATCTCCCTAACCCATGAATCCAAAAGTGGATTACTCACTAATCACCATGATTACTCTTGAACCCATGAGGTTTCCAAGCTTAATCATGTTTAAGAAAGCAAGATATGAAATTATAAACACTCAAGAACACAAGAACAAAAGGGAAGAACTTTCACCCAAAAGGTTTTGTGTTTCTTAGAGAGAAAATAAGATAATCTCTCCAAAATGGAGATTACAAAGTATTTATACTTAGGTTTAGGGTAAAGAAAGATACATAGGATAAAAGACTAGAGTGCCCCTTGGATAAGGCTAATTAGAACCTCAAAATAGTGTTTAAAATGACCCAAGGTCGAATTGGGTCGAACCGAACCGGTTTGAGAAAACCAGCCTCAACCACTCTCTCACCCAAACTGCCTCACGCCCGGGTTGCGCATTCCGGTCCTGCACTCCGGTCTGAGCCTGCACGCCCGGCATGCTCACCACGGTCTGACCACTCCGGTCTCAGCCTCCACGCCCGGCATGCTCTCCCGGTCCAGCCATTCCGGTCCATGGCTTTACGCCCGGGGTGTGCTTCCCGGTCTTCACAGTCCGGTCCTGCCTCTTCACGCCCGGGATGGTTATTCCGGTCTCGACATTCCGGTCTAGTCGAGTCTAAGAGAGTACTTGCTTGGCTGAGCTTCATTCTTCACCTCCTTTGGATCTTTGAACTCTTAAACACTTCACATCATCTCATAGTATGCTCCAACACCTGATAGGGACATATGAATGCAATATGGATCCTAAAGACACTAAGATCTAAGCTATATGATCAAAATGCACAAGATATGAAGGCTAAAAACATGTAAATATGCAAGATATCAGTTAGCTACTCTAGAACAAGCATAGGGTGCAATCTATTTGATTAATATCACAACTTAGAAAATATAGTTTGGGGCTAATCCCACAAACCTATTTAAAACCTAGATCTAACAAGTAGACTACTCAGACATAGCTAAAAAATTCATAACACAAGATAGGTAAAAGAATTGCATTAGATAGAGAATAGAAAACAAATTGAGTTCAATCACAAATCTCTCAATGATCTCTCCAATCTCTCAAAAAATATAAAACTCTAGCTTTCTCTCACACTCTCTACTTTTCTCTTTGGTTACAAAGGTTTGCTTGCTAAAGCTTGCCGTCAAAAAACACTTAGAAGGGTATTTAAGCATTTCCATTAGGTTAAAAACTCGTTAGGGGCAATCTCGTAATTTGGTGAAGTCTTGGTGAAGTAGTCGGCTAAACCATTTCGTCCTCTATATCGATCGACAACACTAGATGTGTATCGATCGATTATAATCTTCTAGTATACGGATCTTCACAGCTACATTGATCGACAACTCTGGATAAGTATCGATCGATTCTTATCTGAATGTTGACATCCGACTTGGTCTTGAATGGTCAACTCGGGTGTATTATCTCTTGTACTCCAAAATGCTCCAAAAGCATCACTTTATCACGAAACGCTCATGAACCTGAAAACATACCTAACAGGCTAGAAAATACAGTAGTTATATAATAAAAATACTATTATACCATGGTAGAAAATGGGTGAAATCCATGGTATATCAACTCCCCCAAACTTACTCCTATGCTTGTCCTCAAGCAAAAACTCAGTAGTCTTTGGAAAAGGTTTGAAAATAGTAGGGACTCAAATATTCAAAATATTGAAGTCATCACTCTATGGGTTCGCAATTCATATCTAAACATCCTAATCATAGAAGTTCATTATGCCTTATCCTAGCTTAGTAACCAAATTCATCTAGTCTACAAATTAGCAAATTTTATCTGACATTCCCCTCTACTAACCTCATTTCTTAACATAAAATAAAAGTGCAGGCTTTACCTTGGAGTATCGATCAAATGACACATGGATTCAACTCAAACAAGTATCTGAACACACAGGTAGACTTCTCTGATCCCTTTCTCCCCTCATCTCTCTTCTCTGGATCTCTTATTAGTTTCAATTTCAATAGGTTTTGATGCCACAAAGGTTATCTAGTCTATCTCATTGACATTTGCATTTGTAACTCATACATTTTGACAAAGTGTAGCGAATAATGGGGTCTCAGGTAATTTACCTATCCCTCGTTTCCACAATGTGTTATCTTCCCTGCGATTTAGAATAATGGGGTCGCAGGAGACACTCCTACCCCTCTGCCTCTCAAGAAATCATTTCAATCTTTTATAACATAAACTTAGATCTTTGAGATGCCGAAGAGAGAGAAGGAAGGGAACCAGAAACTCACAGACTTTTTACCTTCCAGACTTGTAAGAGGATTCCGATCCAGTGAATACCAAGCCCCAAGACAAGAAAATAAAGTCAGTATTAGTGTTGGAGGTCAGCTTTGGTTCCTTCAAACAATCTTAGCTAGTGTATATAGGTGACAGGTTGATCCACTTTAGCATCTTTAGTACTATCTGCGAGGCAGAACCGGTAAGAGACATAAAACCATCCATTCCGGTTCTATATTTGTTCGAATAAAATGCTTAGCTAATTCCATACAATCAGTAAATATAGAATGGTGCTAGAGAGTGGTTAGATAATCAAGTATAAATCTATATCAATGTTCCCATTTTAGTACTTATGCGAAAAATAATTTCAAAACAAGGGAGTTCTGTCGGTCGATCCAGTGGTAACTGTGTCGATCGATTCTGAACGTTGTCCTTGGTACTCAAGAGTTCTCTGAATAGCAAGTATCTCATTCTTCAATAGACCAGTAACTCTGTACGGTTGATCACTCTTTCATTGAGAGGGTCGTCAATGTCATCACATCTCCCGTTGAGCCTCTCCTCCATAGCATTTGTAGCTTTGTAGCTTATGTTTTATTTATCTGATCAACTCTGCTGCTGTGCATGCTGTCTGCGCTGGTGGTCGCTCGACGTCGCCGATATGGGTCTAGGCCTGTCGATCGATGTCGCGTTTCTGCCACAAAGACCAAGATGGTCCTGAACTATGCCAATGTTTTGTTGCAACTCGTTCAACTGTTGTGACAGTGTATCCAGGTATCGCATGATAGGTGAACTGTATTTATTGTGCTTTTCCTCTTATTATTTCATCCTATCCTCCATTTCTGCGAACCTTGTGTCGATCGATGGTGAAGACTGTGTGTCGATCGACGGAATAGTAGCATTCTGAGTTTGTCCTTTCTCTCGAATTGTTGCCAACTCTTTCTATAAAAGATCAATCCTCTTGCTTAACCATTCGACATTGTTGTTGAGAGGGCTGTAGACGTCTCCAATCCCGTGTATTGATGTAAGCAATCTCCCATTCATCTCTTTAGGTGATGAACATTCTGGTTTGTCATTGGATGTAGTCTTGCCGATGTCGATAGATGGTGCTGGTGCTGTGTTGATCGATACAGGTGGCGTAGCTTCCTTCTCAAGCATGGTTTCTAATGCTCTCAATCTCCATCCTCAGCACTGCCATATCACTTTGGAGAGCTTCATAGCTGCGATCCAATGGCTGGAAGGTGTCTTCCACCAATGTGCGAAATTCTTCCTCCAGGTGTGCCTGAGCTCCCCATACATCAGTCACCATATCATCTATCTCCTCCTTGCTGTAGGGTACTGGTGCTGGTCTGTATGCATGGTAAGGGTGTGCATGTTCTGGAAGGCGTTAGCAACTCTTCTGAAAAAGAGATGCTCTCTCCAGGATTTCTTCTTATCTTCTCCTTGGTGACAGGGATGATTTCACCATCAACTCCCCTAGAATGTCCAAATTCATCTCTGTGGACACCAAATTCGTCCCTCTCTTCCCATCTGAATCTTCTGGATCCGTTGGTATCAAAAGGCACGTCGTCCAAAACTCAATACGTCTGTCGGTCGATCTTACTCTTGCGCTGTCGATCGATCTGGGTAATCGTCGATCGATGGTGATGAAACGATATCGATCGATGGTGAGTTCCCATGTTGACCGAAACGTTGAGGAACTGTATCCTCTCTAATGGTGACGTGGTTGTTGTCTTGGACGTGAGCTAGGATGTCTGGATGGCCACGTTGCTGTGTGAACAGGTTGTCTGGTCCTTGGCAACTTGAAGGATGTCTGCTATGTATTCTCTGGATATGTGTAGAACTCTTCCATCCATGGCTCTTGCAAAAGCCATCTCTGTCCCTGAAAATACAAAATTCATCAATTGTTAGTTAAGTATTCGTGATATCATATGAATTATGAAATCGAGTGAGCTCTGGTAAAGGAATCGATCGATGGTGCAGTGGTGATGGCGATCGATGTGATGATCGTCTAGCTGCATGGTTGGATCTCGATTGTTCTTAATGTTGCAGTTCTCCATGGTGATGTTACTAGTTGCTGGAGGCTGCTGGGTATGTGTTGTTGAAGTTGAAATTTCGTGGTTGATTGTTGATAACTTTATATACCCATCTGTTGTCCTAATTGGTGAAATTCCGATTTTGTCCTTTAAGTCGTCTGAGTCAATATCAATCGATATGATGCTAGCGATGTCGATATATGGACGATGTTGTTTTGCTGGGTGAAGTAGATAATCGATCGATGGTGGGCGGTGGATGTCGATTGATTTTGGGAAACGATTTGCAAATATATCATTCTCCATGTAGTTTTCCAAGCTCTTTCTTCCCAATAATCTTCATCATATTCTTCAATGTGGTTTCCACTGTGGGAAGATATGGCTGTATCTACTGCAAAACTTTCATGAAATCCGCTATCTGCCCAACTTCTTACTGAGTAATCGTCTTGTTTGCTGTTGGGTTGGAT